>NW_027662718.1:0-223035 GCF_963989245.1 Nansenia antarctica | reverse complement strand
CATTTTGACTTGTTGTTGAATAATCCTATAATGTAACTCTAAATGACAATCAGAGCAACTTGAATTGCGTGTGTGCAGCCTTTTGCTCAAAAGTGATCAACGTTTCGTTTTCGGAGTCTCTTTTGACAATCTCTTCGAGAGCTGTTTTCAGTCATTAACTGAGCTGTTCTGAAAGTGTCCAAGCGGCCTGTTCTTAGAGTGGACTGTTTTTTGCATTCGTTCTCAAGTTATATTAAACTATCAAATTGTTGTTTTCTGCCTTTCACGAGCACATTTTGACTTGTTGTTGAATAATCCTATAATGTAACTCTAAATGACAATCAGAGCAACTTGAATTGCGTGTGTGCAGCCTTTTGCTCAAAAGTGATCAACGTTTCGTTTTCAGAGTCTCTTTTGACAATCTCTTCGAGAGCTGTTTTCAGTCATTAACTGAGCTGTTCTGAAAGTGTCCAAGCGGCCTGTTCTTAGAGTGGACTGTTTTTTGCATTCGTTCTCAAGTTATATCAAACTATCAAAGTGTTGTTTTCTGCCTTTCACGAGCACATTTTGACTTGTTGTTGAATAATCCTATATTGTAACTCTAATTGACAATCAGAGCAACTTGAATTGCGTGTGTGCAGCCTTTTGCTCAAAAGTGATCAACGTTTCGTTTTCAGAGTCTCTTTTGACAATCTCTTCGAGAGCTGTTTTCAGTCATTAACAGAGCTGTTCTGAAAGTGTCCAAGCGGCCTGTTCTTAGAGTGGACTGTTTTTTGCATTCGTTCTTAAGTTATATCAAACTATCAAAGTGTTGTTTTCTGCCTTTCACGAGCACATTTTGACTTGTTGTTGAATAATCCTATAATGTAACTCTAAATGACAATCAGAGCAACTTGAATTGCGTGTGTGCAGCCTTTTGCTCAAAAGTGATCAACGTTTCGTTTTCAGAGTCTCTTTTGACAATCTCTTCGAGAGCTGTTTTCAGTCATTAACAGAGCTGTTCTGAAAGTGTCCAAGCGGCCTGTTCTTAGAGTGGACTGTTTTTTGCATTCGTTCTCAAGTTATATCAAACTATCAAAGTGTTGTTTTCTGCCTTTCACGAGCACATTTTGACTTGTTGTTGAATAATCCTATAATGTAACTCTAAATGACAATCAGAGCAACTTGAATTGCGTGTGTGCAGCTTTTTGCTCAAAAGTGATCAACGTTTCGTTTTCAGAGTCTCTTTTGACAATCTCTTCGAGAGCTGTTTTCAGTCATTAACAGAGCTGTTCTGAAAGTGTCCAAGCGGCCTGTTCTTAGAGTGGACTGTTTTTTGCATTCGTTCTCAAGTTATATCAAACTATCAAAGTGTTGTTTTCTGCCTTTCACGAGCACATTTTGACTTGTTGTTGAATAATCCTATAATGTAACTCTAAATGACAATCAGAGCAACTTGAATTGCGTGTGTGCAGCCTTTTGCTCAAAAGTGATCAACGTTTCGTTTTCGGAGTCTCTTTTGACAATCTCTTCGAGAGCTGTTTTCAGTCATTAACTGAGCTGTTCTGAAAGTGTCCAAGCGGCCTGTTCTTAGAGTGGACTGTTTTTTGCATTCGTTCTCAAGTTATATCAAACTATCAAAGTGTTGTTTTCTGCCTTTCACGAGCACATTTTGACTTGTTGTTGAATAATCCTATATTGTAACTCTAAATGACAATCAGAGCAACTTGAATTGCGTGTGTGCAGCCTTTTGCTCAAAAGTGATCAACGTTTCGTTTTCAGAGTCTCTTTTGACAATCTCTTCGAGAGCTGTTTTCAGTCATTAACAGAGCTGTTCTGAAAGTGTCCAAGAGGCCTGTTCTTAGAGTGGACTGTTTTTTGCATTCGTTCTCAAGTTATATCAAACTATCAAAGTGTTGTTTTCTGCCTTTCACGAGCACATTTTGACTTGTTGTTGAATAATCCTATAATGTAACTCTAAATGACAATCAGAGCAACTTGAATTGCGTGTGTGCAGCCTTTTGCTCAAAAGTGATCAACGTTTCGTTTTCGGAGTCTCTTTTGACAATCTCTTCGAGAGCTGTTTTCAGTCATTAACAGAGCTGTTCTGAAAGTGTTCAAGCGGCCTGTTCTTAGAGTGGACTGTTTTTTGCATTCGTTCTCAAGTTATATCAAACTATCAAAGTGTTGTTTTCTGCCTTTCACGAGCACATTTTGACTTGTTGTTGAATAATCCTATATTGTAACTCTAAATGACAATCAGAGCAACTTGAATTGCGTGTGTGCAGCCTTTTGCTCAAAAGTGATCAACGTTTCGTTTTCAGAGTCTCTTTTGACAATCTCTTCGAGAGCTGTTTTCAGTCATTAACAGAGCTGTTCTGAAAGTGTCCAAGCGGCCTGTTCTTAGAGTGGACTGTTTTTTGCATTCGTTCTCAAGTTATATCAAACTATCAAAGTGTTGTTTTCTGCCTTTCACGAGCACATTTTGACTTGTTGTTGAATAATCCTATAATGTAACTCTAAATGACAATCAGGAGCAACTTGAATTGCGTGTGTGCAGCCTTTTGCTCAAAAGTGATCAACGTTTCGTTTTCAGAGTCTCTTTTGACAATCTCTTCGAGAGCTGTTTTCAGTCATTAACAGAGCTGTTCTGAAAGTGTCCAAGCGGCCTGTTCTTAGAGTGGACTGTTTTTTGCATTCGTTCTCAAGTTATATCAAACTATCAAAGTGTTGTTTTCTGCCTTTCACGAGCACATTTTGACTTGTTGTTGAATAATCCTATAATGTAACTCTAAATGACAATCAGAGCAACTTGAATTGCGTGTGTGCAGCCTTTTGCTCAAAAGTGATCAACGTTTCGTTTTCGGAGTCTCTTTTGACAATCTCTTCGAGAGCTGTTTTCAGTCATTAACAGAGCTGTTCTGAAAGTGTCCAAGCGGCCTGTTCTTAGAGTGGACTGTGTTTTTTGCATTCGTTCTCAAGTTATATCAAACTATCAAATTGTTGTTTTCTGCCTTTCACGAGCACATTTTGACTTGTTGTTGAATAATCCTATAATGTAACTCTAAATGACAATCAGAGCAACTTGAATTGCGTGTGTGCAGCCTTTTGCTCAAAAGTGATCAACGTTTCGTTTTCAGAGTCTCTTTTGACAATCTCTTCGAGAGCTGTTTTCAGTCATTAACAGAGCTGTTCTGAAAGTGTCCAAGCGGCCTGTTCTTAGAGTGGACTGTTTTTTGCATTCGTTCTCAAGTTATATCAAACTATCAAATTGTTGTTTTCTGCCTTTCACGAGCACATTTTGACTTGTTGTTGAATAATCCTATAATGTAACTCTAAATGACAATCAGAGCAACTTGAATTGCGTGTGTGCAGCCTTTTGCTCAAAAGTGATCAACGTTTCGTTTTCAGAGTCTCTTTTGACAATCTCTTCGAGAGCTGTTTTCAGTCATTAACAGAGCTGTTCTGAAAGTGTCCAAGCGGCCTGTTCTTAGAGTGGACTGTTTTTTGCATTCGTTCCCAAGTTATATCAAACTATCAAAGTGTTGTTTTCTGCCTTTCACGAGCACATTTTGACTTGTTGAATAATCCTATAATGTAACTCTAAATGACAATCAGAGCAACTTGAATTGCGTGTGTGCAGCCTTTTGCTCAAAAGTGATCAACGTTTCGTTTTCAGAGTCTCTTTTGACAATCTCTTCGAGAGCTGTTTTCAGTCATTAAGAGAGCTGTTCTGAAAGTGTCCAAGCGGCCTGTTCTTAGAGTGGACTGTTTTTTGCATTCGTTCTCAAGTTATATCAAACTATCAGTGTTGTTTTCTGCCTTTCACGAGCACATTTTGACTTGTTGTTGAATAATCCTATAATGTAACTCTAAATGACAATCAGAGCAACTTGAATTGCGTGTGTGCAGCCTTTTGCTCAAAAGTGATCAACGTTTCGTTTTCGGAGTCTCTTTTGACAATCTCTTCGAGAGCTGTTTTCAGTCATTAACAGAGCTGTTCTGAAAGTGTCCAAGCGGCCTGTTCTTAGAGTGGACTGTTTTTTGCATTCGTTCTCAAGTTCTATCAGTGTTGTTTTCTGCTTTTCTGGAGCACATTTTGACTTGTTGCTGAATGCTCCTATAATGTAACTCTAAATGACAATCAGAGCAACTTGAATTGCGTGTGTGCAGCCTTTTGCTCAAAAGTGATCAACGTTTCGTTTTCGGAGTCTCTTTTGACAATCTCTTCGAGAGCTGTTTTCAGTCATTAACAGAGCTGTTCTGAAAGTGTTCAAGCGGCCTGTTCTTAGAGTGGACTGTTTTTTGCATTCGTTCTCAAGTTATATCAAACTATCAAAGTGTTGTTTTCTGCCTTTCACGAGCACATTTTGACTTGTTGTTGAATAATCCTATATTGTAACTCTAAATGACAATCAGAGCAACTTGAATTGCGTGTGTGCAGCCTTTTGCTCAAAAGTGATCAACGTTTCGTTTTCAGAGTCTCTTTTGACAATCTCTTCGAGAGCTGTTTTCAGTCATTAACAGAGCTGTTCTGAAAGTGTCCAAGCGGCCTGTTCTTAGAGTGGACTGTTTTTTGCATTCGTTCTCAAGTTATATCAAACTATCAAAGTGTTGTTTTCTGCCTTTCACGGGCACATTTTGACTTGTTGTTGAATAATCCTATAATGTAACTCTAAATGACAATCAGAGCAACTTGAATTGCGTGTGTGCAGCTTTTTGCTCAAAAGTGATCAACGTTTCGTTTTCAGAGTCTCTTTTGACAATCTCTTCGAGAGCTGTTTTCAGTCATTAACAGAGCTGTTCTGAAAGTGTCCAAGCGGCCTGTTCTTAGAGTGGACTGTTTTTTGCATTCGTTCTCAAGTTATATCAAACTATCAAAGTGTTGTTTTCTGCCTTTCACGAGCACATGTTGACTTGTTGTTGAATAATCCTATAATGTAACTCTAAATTACAATCAGAGCAACTTGAATTGCGTGTGTGCAGCCTTTTGCTCAAAAGTGATCAACGTTTCGTTTTCAGAGTCTCTTTTGACAATCTCTTCGAGAGCTGTTTTCAGTCATTAACAGAGCTGTTCTGAAAGTGTCCAAGCGGCCTGTTCTTAGAGTGGACTGTTTTTTGCATTCGTTCTCAAGTTATATCAAACTATCAAAGTGTTGTTTTCTGCCTTTCACGAGCACATTTTGACTTGTTGTTGAATAATCCTATAATGTAACTCTAAATGACAATCAGAGCAACTTGAATTGCGTGTGTGCAGCTTTTTGCTCAAAAGTGATCAACGTTTCGTTTTCAGAGTCTCTTTTGACAATCTCTTCGAGAGCTGTTTTCAGTCATTAACAGAGCTGTTCTGAAAGTGTCCAAGCGGCCTGTTCTTAGAGTGGACTGTTTTTTGCATTCGTTCTCAAGTTATATCAAACTATCAAAGTGTTGTTTTCTGCCTTTCACGAGCACATTTTGACTTGTTGTTGAATAATCCTATAATGTAACTCTAAATGACAATCAGAGCAACTTGAATTGCGTGTGTGCAGCCTTTTGCTCAAAAGTGATCAACGTTTCGTTTACAGAGTCTCTTTTGACAATCTCTTCGAGAGCTGTTTTCAGTCATTAACAGAGCTGTTCTGAAAGTGTCCAAGCGGCCTGTTCTTAGAGTGGACTGTTTTTTGCATTCGTTCTCAAGTTATATCAAACTATCAAAGTGTTGTTTTCTGCCTTTCACGAGCACATTTTGACTTGTTGTTGAATAATCCTATAATGTAACTCTAAATGACAATCAGAGCAACTTGAATTGCGTGTGTGCAGCCTTTTGCTCAAAAGTGATCAACGTTTCGTTTTCAGAGTCTCTTTTGACAATCTCTTCGAGAGCTGTTTTCAGTCATTAACAGAGCTGTTCTGAAAGTGTCCAAGCGGCCTGTTCTTAGAGTGGACTGTTTTTTGCATTCGTTCTCAAGTTATATCAAACTATCAAAGTGTTGTTTTCTGCCTTTCACGAGCACATTTTGACTTGTTGTTGAATAATCCTATAATGTAACTCTAAATGACAATCAGAGCAACTTGAATTGCGTGTGTGCAGCCTTTTGCTCAAAAGTGATCAACGTTTCGTTTTCAGAGTCTCTTTTGACAATCTCTTCGAGAGCTGTTTTCAGTCATTAACAGAGCTGTTCTGAAAGTGTCCAAGCGGCCTGTTCTTAGAGTGGACTGTTTTTTGCATTCGTTCTCAAGTTATATCAAACTATCAAAGTGTTGTTTTCTGCCTTTCACGAGCACATTTTGACTTGTTGTTGAATAATCCTATAATGTAACTCTAAATGACAATCAGAGCAACTTGAATTGCGTGTGTGCAGCCTTTTGCTCAAAAGTGATCAACGTTTCGTTTTCGGAGTCTCTTTTGACAATCTCTTCGAGAGCTGTTTACAGTCATTAACAGAGCTGTTCTGAAAGTGTCCAAGCGGCCTGTTCTTAGAGTGGACTGTTTTCTTGCATTCGTTCTCAAGTTATATTAAACTATCAAAGTGTTGTTTTCTGCCTTTCACGAGCACATTTTGACTTGTTGTTGAATAATCCTATAATGTAACTCTAAATGACAATCAGAGCAACTTGAATTGCGTGTGTGCAGCCTTTTGCTCAAAAGTGATCAACGTTTCGTTTTCGGAGTCTCTTTTGACAATCTCTTCGAGAGCTGTTTTCAGTCATTAACAGAGCTGTTCTGAAAGTGTCCAAGCGGCCTGTTCTTAGAGTGGACTGTTTTTTGCATTCGTTCTCAAGTTCTATCAGTGTTGTTTTCTGCTTTTCTGGAGCACATTTTGACTTGTTGCTGAATGCTCCTATAATGTAACTCTAAATGACAATCAGAGCAACTTGAATTGCGTGTGTGCAGCCTTTTGCTCAAAAGTGATCAACGTTTCGTTTTCGGAGTCTCTTTTGACAATCTCTTCGAGAGCTGTTTTCAGTCATTAACAGAGCTGTTCTGAAAGTGTCCAAGCGGCCTGTTCTTAGAGTGGACTGTTTTTTGCATTCGTTCTCAAGTTATATCAAACTATCAAAGTGTTGTTTTCTGCCTTTCACGAGCACATTTTGACTTGTTGTTGAATAATCCTATAATGTAACTCTAAATGACAATCAGAGCAACTTGAATTGCGTGTGTGCAGCCTTTTGCTCAAAAGTGATCAACGTTTCGTTTTCAGAGTCTCTTTTGACAATCTCTTCGAGAGCTGTTTTCAGTCATTAACAGAGCTGTTCTGAAAGTGTCCAAGCGGCCTGTTCTTAGAGTGGACTGTTTTTTGCATTCGTTCTCAAGTTATATCAAACTATCAAAGTGTTGTTTTCTGCCTTTCACGAGCACATGTTGACTTGTTGTTGAATAATCCTATAATGTAACTCTAAATGACAATCAGAGCAACTTGAATTGCGTGTGTGCAGCCTTTTGCTCAAAAGTGATCAACGTTTCGTTTTCAGAGTCTCTTTTGACAATCTCTTCGAGAGCTGTTTTCAGTCATTAACAGAGCTGTTCTGAAAGTGTCCAAGCGGTCTGTTCTTAGAGTGGACTGTTTTTGCATTCGTTCTCAAGTTATATCAAACTATCAAAGTGTTGTTTTCTGCCTTTCACGAGCACATTTTGACTTGTTGTTGAATAATCCTATAATGTAACTCTAAATGACAATCAGAGCAACTTGAATTGCGTGTGTGCAGCCTTTTGCTCAAAAGTGATCAACGTTTCGTTTTCGGAGTCTCTTTTGACAATCTCTTCGAGAGCTGTTTTCAGTCATTAACTGAGCTGTTCTGAAAGTGTCCAAGCGGCCTGTTCTTAGAGTGGACTGTTTTTTGCATTCGTTCTCAAGTTATATCAAACTATCAAATTGTTGTTTTCTGCCTTTCACGAGCACATTTTGACTTGTTGTTGAATAATCCTATAATGTAACTCTAAATGACAATCAGAGCAACTTGAATTGCGTGTGTGCAGCCTTTTGCTCAAAAGTGATCAACGTTTCGTTTTCAGAGTCTCTTTTGACAATCTCTTCGAGAGCTGTTTTCAGTCATTAACTGAGCTGTTCTGAAAGTGTCCAAGCGGCCTGTTCTTAGAGTGGACTGTTTTTTGCATTCGTTCTCAAGTTATATCAAACTATCAAAGTGTTGTTTTCTGCCTTTCACGAGCACATTTTGACTTGTTGTTGAATAATCCTATATTGTAACTCTAAATGACAATCAGAGCAACTTGAATTGCGTGTGTGCAGCCTTTTGCTCAAAAGTGATCAACGTTTCGTTTTCAGAGTCTCTTTTGACAATCTCTTCGAGAGCTGTTTTCAGTCATTAACAGAGCTGTTCTGAAAGTGTCCAAGCGGCCTGTTCTTAGAGTGGACTGTTTTTTGCATTCGTTCTCAAGTTATATCAAACTATCAAAGTGTTGTTTTCTGCCTTTCACGAGCACATTTTGACTTGTTGTTGAATAATCCTATAATGTAACTCTAAATGACAATCAGAGCAACTTGAATTGCGTGTGTGCAGCCTTTTGCTCAAAAGTGATCAACGTTTCGTTTTCGGAGTCTCTTTTGACAATCTCTTCGAGAGCTGTTTTCAGTCATTAACAGAGCTGTTCTGAAAGTGTCCAAGCGGCCTGTTCTTAGAGTGGACTGTTTTTTGCATTCGTTCTCAAGTTATATCAAACTATCAAATTGTTGTTTTCTGCCTTTCACGAGCACATTTTGACTTGTTGTTGAATAATCCTATAATGTAACTCTAAATGACAATCAGAGCAACTTGAATTGCGTGTGTGCAGCCTTTTGCTCAAAAGTGATCAACGTTTCGTTTTCAGAGTCTCTTTTGACACTCTTCGAGAGCTGTTTTCAGTCATTAACTGAGCTGTTCTGAAAGTGTCCAAGCGGCCTGTTCTTAGAGTGGACTGTTTTTTGCATTCGTTCTCAAGTTATATCAAACTATCAAAGTGTTGTTTTCTGCCTTTCACGAGCACATTTTGACTTGTTGTTGAATAATCCTATATTGTAACTCTAAATGACAATCAGAGCAACTTGAATTGCGTGTGTGCAGCCTTTTGCTCAAAAGTGATCAACGTTTCGTTTTCATAGTCTCTTTTGACAATCTCTTCGAGAGCTGTTTTCAGTCATTAACAGAGCTGTTCTGAAAGTGTCCAAGCGGCCTGTTCTTAGAGTGGACTGTTTTTTGCATTCGTTCTCAAGTTATATCAAACTATCAAAGTGTTGTTTTCTGCCTTTCACGAGCACATTTTGACTTGTTGTTGAATAATCCTATAATGTAACTCTAAATGACAATCAGAGCAACTTGAATTGCGTGTGTGCAGCCTTTTGCTCAAAAGTGATCAACGTTTCGTTTTCAGAGTCTCTTTTGACAATCTCTTCGAGAGCTGTTTTCAGTCATTAACAGAGCTGTTCTGAAAGTTTCCAAGCGGCCTGTTCTTAGAGTGGACTGTTTTTTGCATTCGTTCTCAAGTTATATCAAACTATCAAAGTGTTGTTTTCTGCCTTTCACGAGCACATTTTGACTTGTTGTTGAATAATCCTATATTGTAACTCTAAATGACAATCAGAGCAACTTGAATTGCGTGTGTGCAGCCTTTTGCTCAAAAGTGATCAACGTTTCATTTTCAGAGTCTCTTTTGACAATCTCTTCGAGAGCTGTTTTCAGTCATTAACAGAGCTGTTCTGAAAGTGTCCAAGCGGCCTGTTCTTAGAGTGGACTGTTTTTTGCATTCGTTCTCAAGTTATATCAAACTATCAAAGTGTTGTTTTCTGCCTTTCACGAGCACATTTTGACTTGTTGTTGAATAATCCTATAATGTAACTCTAAATGACAATCAGAGCAACTTGAATTGCGTGTGTGCAGCCTTTTGCTCAAAAGTGATCAACGTTTCGTTTTCGGAGTCTCTTTTGACAATCTCTTCGAGAGCTGTTTTCAGTCATTAACAGAGCTGTTCTGAAAGTGTCCAAGCGGCCTGTTCTTAGAGTGGACTGTTTTTTGCATTCGTTCTCAAGTTATATCAAACTATCAAATTGTTGTTTTCTGCCTTTCACGAGCACATTTTGACTTGTTGTTGAATAATCCTATAATGTAACTCTAAATGACAATCAGAGCAACTTGAATTGCGTGTGTGCAGCCTTTTGCTCAAAAGTGATCAACGTTTCGTTTTCAGAGTCTCTTTTGACAATCTCTTCGAGAGCTGTTTTCAGTCATTAACTGAGCTGTTCTGAAAGTGTCCAAGCGGCCTGTTCTTAGAGTGGACTGTTTTTTGCATTCGTTCTCAAGTTATATCAAACTATCAAAGTGTTGTTTTCTGCCTTTCACGAGCACATTTTGACTTGTTGTTGAATAATCCTATATTGTAACTCTAAATGACAATCAGAGCAACTTGAATTGCGTGTGTGCAGCCTTTTGCTCAAAAGTGATCAACGTTTCGTTTTCAGAGTCTCTTTTGACAATCTCTTCGAGAGCTGTTTTCAGTCATTAACAGAGCTGTTCTGAAAGTGTCCAAGCGGCCTGTTCTTAGAGTGGACTGTTTTTTGCATTCGTTCTCAAGTTATATCAAACTATCAAAGTGTTGTTTTCTGCCTTTCACGAGCACATTTTGACTTGTTGTTGAATAATCCTATAATGTAACTCTAAATGACAATCAGAGCAACTTGAATTGCGTGTGTGCAGCCTTTTGCTCAAAAGTGATCAACGTTTCGTTTTCGGAGTCTCTTTTGACAATCTCTTCGAGAGCTGTTTTCAGTCATTAACTGAGCTGTTCTGAAAGTGTCCAAGCGGCCTGTTCTTAGAGTGGACTGTTTTTTGCATTCGTTCTCAAGTTATATCAAACTATCAAAGTGTTGTTTTCTGCCTTTCACGAGCACATTTTGACTTGTTGTTGAATAATCCTATATTGTAACTCTAAATGACAATCAGAGCAACTTGAATTGCGTGTGTGCAGCCTTTTGCTCAAAAGTGATCAACGTTTCGTTTTCAGAGTCTCTTTTGACAATCTCTTCGAGAGCTGTTTTCAGTCATTAACAGAGCTGTTCTGAAAGTGTCCAAGCGGCCTGTTCTTAGAGTGGACTGTTTTTTGCATTCGTTCTCAAGTTATATCAAACTATCAAAGTGTTGTTTTCTGCCTTTCACGAGCACATTTTGACTTGTTGTTGAATAATCCTATAATGTAACTCTAAATTACAATCAGAGCAACTTGAATTGCGTGTGTGCAGCCTTTTGCTCAAAAGTGATCAACGTTTCGTTTTCAGAGTCTCTTTTGACAATCTCTTCGAGAGCTGTTTTCAGTCATTAACAGAGCTGTTCTGAAAGTGTCCAAGCGGCCTGTTCTTAGAGTGGACTGTTTTTTGCATTCATTCTCAAGTTATATCAAACTATCAAAGTGTTGTTTTCTGCCTTTCACGAGCACATTTTGACTTGTTGTTGAATAATCCTATAATGTAACTCTAAATGACAATCAGAGCAACTTGAATTGCGTGTGTGCAGCTTTTTGCTCAAAAGTGATCAACGTTTCGTTTTCAGAGTCTCTTTTGACAATCTCTTCGAGAGCTGTTTTCAGTCATTAACAGAGCTGTTCTGAAAGTGTCCAAGCGGCCTGTTCTTAGAGTGGACTGTTTTTTGCATTCGTTCTCAAGTTATATCAAACTATCAAAGTGTTGTTTTCTGCCTTTCACGAGCACATTTTGACTTGTTGTTGAATAATCCTATAATGTAACTCTAAATGACAATCAGAGCAACTTGAATTGCGTGTGTGCAGCCTTTTGCTCAAAAGTGATCAACGTTTCGTTTACAGAGTCTCTTTTGACAATCTCTTCGAGAGCTGTTTTCAGTCATTAACAGAGCTGTTCTGAAAGTGTCCAAGCGGCCTGTTCTTAGAGTGGACTGTTTTTTGCATTCGTTCTCAAGTTATATCAAACTATCAAAGTGTTGTTTTCTGCCTTTCACGAGCACATTTTGACTTGTTGTTGAATAATCCTATAATGTAACTCTAAATGACAATCAGAGCAACTTGAATTGCGTGTGTGCAGCCTTTTGCTCAAAAGTGATCAACGTTTCGTTTTCAGAGTCTCTTTTGACAATCTCTTCGAGAGCTGTTTTCAGTCATTAACAGAGCTGTTCTGAAAGTGTCCAAGCGGCCTGTTCTTAGAGTGGACTGTTTTTTGCATTCGTTCTCAAGTTATATCAAACTATCAAAGTGTTGTTTTCTGCCTTTCACGAGCACATTTTGACTTGTTGTTGAACAATCCTATAATGTAACTCTAAATGACAATCAGAGCAACTTGAATTGCGTGTGTGCAGCCTTTTGCTCAAAAGTGATCAACGTTTCGTTTTCAGAGTCTCTTTTGACAATCTCTTCGAGAGCTGTTTTCAGTCATTAACAGAGCTGTTCTGAAAGTGTCCAAGCGGTCTGTTCTTAGAGTGGACTGTTTTTGCATTCGTTCTCAAGTTATATCAAACTATCAAAGTGTTGTTTTCTGCCTTTCACGAGCACATTTTGACTTGTTGTTGAATAATCCTATAATGTAACTCTAAATGACAATCAGAGCAACTTGAATTGCGTGTGTGCAGCTTTTTGCTCAAAAGTGATCAACGTTTCGTTTTCAGAGTCTCTTTTGACAATCTCTTCGAGAGCTGTTTTCAGTCATTAACAGAGCTGTTCTGAAAGTGTCCAAGCGGCCTGTTCTTAGAGTGGACTGTTTTTTGCATTCGTTCTCAAGTTATATCAAACTATCAAAGTGTTGTTTTCTGCCTTTCACGAGCACATTTTGACTTGTTGTTGAATAATCCTATAATGTAACTCTAAATGACAATCAGAGCAACTTGAATTGCGTGTGTGCAGCCTTTTGCTCAAAAGTGATCAACGTTTCGTTTTCGGAGTCTCTTTTGACAATCTCTTCGAGAGCTGTTTTCAGTCATTAACTGAGCTGTTCTGAAAGTGTCCAAGCGGCCTGTTCTTAGAGTGGACTGTTTTTTGCATTCGTTCTCAAGTTATATCAAACTATCAAATTGTTGTTTTCTGCCTTTCACGAGCACATTTTGACTTGTTGTTGAATAATCCTATAATGTAACTCTAAATGACAATCAGAGCAACTTGAATTGCGTGTGTGCAGCCTTTTGCTCAAAAGTGATCAACGTTTCGTTTTCGGAGTCTCTTTTGACAATCTCTTCGAGAGCTGTTTTCAGTCATTAACAGAGCTGTTCTGAAAGTGTTCAAGCGGCCTGTTCTTAGAGTGGACTGTTTTTTGCATTCGTTCTCAAGTTATATCAAACTATCAAAGTGTTGTTTTCTGCCTTTCACGAGCACATTTTGACTTGTTGAATAATCCTATATTGTAACTCTAAATGACAATCAGAGCAACTTGAATTGCGTGTGTGCAGCCTTTTGCTCAAAAGTGATCAACGTTTCGTTTTCAGAGTCTCTTTTGACAATCTCTTCGAGAGCTGTTTTCAGTCATTAACAGAGCTGTTCTGAAAGTGTCCAAGCGGCCTGTTCTTAGAGTGGACTGTTTTTTGCATTCGTTCTCAAGTTATATCAAACTATCAAAGTGTTGTTTTCTGCCTTTCACGAGCACATTTTGACTTGTTGTTGAATAATCCTATAATGTAACTCTAAATGACAATCAGAGCAACTTGAATTGCGTGTGTGCAGCCTTTTGCTCAAAAGTGATCAACGTTTCGTTTTCGGAGTCTCTTTTGACAATCTCTTCGAGAGCTGTTTTCAGTCATTAACAGAGCTGTTCTGAAAGTGTTCAAGCGGCCTGTTCTTAGAGTGGACTGTTTTTTGCATTCGTTCTCAAGTTATATCAAACTATCAAAGTGTTGTTTTCTGCCTTTCACGAGCACATTTTGACTTGTTGTTGAATAATCCTATATTGTAACTCTAAATGACAATCAGAGCAACTTGAATTGCGTGTGTGCAGCCTTTTGCTCAAAAGTGATCAACGTTTCGTTTTCAGAGTCTCTTTTGACAATCTCTTCGAGAGCTGTTTTCAGTCATTAACAGAGCTGTTCTGAAAGTGTCCAAGCGGCCTGTTCTTAGAGTGGACTGTTTTTTGCATTCGTTCTCAAGTTATATCAAACTATCAAAGTGTTGTTTTCTGCCTTTCACGGGCACATTTTGACTTGTTGTTGAATAATCCTATAATGTAACTCTAAATGACAATCAGAGCAACTTGAATTGCGTGTGTGCAGCTTTTTGCTCAAAAGTGATCAACGTTTCGTTTTCAGAGTCTCTTTTGACAATCTCTTCGAGAGCTGTTTTCAGTCATTAACAGAGCTGTTCTGAAAGTGTCCAAGCGGCCTGTTCTTAGAGTGGACTGTTTTTTGCATTCGTTCTCAAGTTATATCAAACTATCAAAGTGTTGTTTTCTGCCTTTCACGGGCACATTTTGACTTGTTGTTGAATAATCCTATAATATAACTCTAAATGACAATCAGAGCAACTTGAATTGCGTGTGTGCAGCCTTTTGCTCAAAAGTGATCAACGTTTCGTTTTCAGAGTCTCTTTTGACAATCTCTTCGAGAGCTGTTTTCAGTCATTAACAGAGCTGTTCTGAAAGTGTCCAAGCGGCCTGTTCTTAGAGTGGACTGTTTTTTGCATTCGTTCTCAAGTTATATCAAACTATCAAAGTGTTGTTTTCTGCCTTTCACGAGCACATTTTGACTTGTTGTTGAATAATCCTATATTGTAACTCTAAATGACAATCAGAGCAACTTGAATTGCGTGTGTGCAGCCTTTTGCTCAAAAGTGATCAACGTTTCGTTTTCAGAGTCTCTTTTGACAATCTCTTCGAGAGCTGTTTTCAGTCATTAACAGAGCTGTTCTGAAAGTGTCCAAGCGGCCTGTTCTTAGAGTGGACTGTTTTTTGCATTCGTTCTCAAGTTATATCAAACTATCAAAGTGTTGTTTTCTGCCTTTCACGAGCACATTTTGACTTGTTGTTGAATAATCCTATAATGTAACTCTAAATGACAATCAGAGCAACTTGAATTGCGTGTGTGCAGCTTTTTGCTCAAAAGTGATCAACGTTTCGTTTTCAGAGTCTCTTTTGACAATCTCTTCGAGAGCTGTTTTCAGTCATTAACAGAGCTGTTCTGAAAGTGTCCAAGCGGCCTGTTCTTAGAGTGGACTGTTTTTTGCATTCGTTCTCAAGTTATATCAAACTATCAAAGTGTTGTTTTCTGCCTTTCACGAGCACATTTTGACTTGTTGTTGAATAATCCTATAATGTAACTCTAAATGACAATCAGAGCAACTTGAATTGCGTGTGTGCAGCCTTTTGCTCAAAAGTGATCAACGTTTCGTTTTCGGAGTCTCTTTTGACAATCTCTTCGAGAGCTGTTTTCAGTCATTAACTGAGCTGTTCTGAAAGTGTCCAAGCGGCCTGTTCTTAGAGTGGACTGTTTTTTGCATTCGTTCTCAAGTTATATCAAACTATCAAATTGTTGTTTTCTGCCTTTCACGAGCACATTTTGACTTGTTGTTGAATAATCCTATAATGTAACTCTAAATGACAATCAGAGCAACTTGAATTGCGTGTGTGCAGCCTTTTGCTCAAAAGTGATCAACGTTTCGTTTTCGGAGTCTCTTTTGACAATCTCTTCGAGAGCTGTTTTCAGTCATTAACAGAGCTGTTCTGAAAGTGTTCAAGCGGCCTGTTCTTAGAGTGGACTGTTTTTTGCATTCGTTCTCAAGTTATATCAAACTATCAAAGTGTTGTTTTCTGCCTTTCACGAGCACATTTTGACTTGTTGTTGAATAATCCTATATTGTAACTCTAAATGACAATCAGAGCAACTTGAATTGCGTGTGTGCAGCCTTTTGCTCAAAAGTGATCAACGTTTCGTTTTCAGAGTCTCTTTTGACAATCTCTTCGAGAGCTGTTTTCAGTCATTAACAGAGCTGTTCTGAAAGTGTCCAAGCGGCCTGTTCTTAGAGTGGACTGTTTTTTGCATTCGTTCTCAAGTTATATCAAACTATCAAAGTGTTGTTTTCTGCCTTTCACGAGCACATTTTGACTTGTTGTTGAATAATCCTATAATGTAACTCTAAATGACAATCAGAGCAACTTGAATTGCGTGTGTGCAGCCTTTTGCTCAAAAGTGATCAACGTTTCGTTTTCGGAGTCTCTTTTGACAATCTCTTCGAGAGCTGTTTTCAGTCATTAACAGAGCTGTTCTGAAAGTGTTCAAGCGGCCTGTTCTTAGAGTGGACTGTTTTTTGCATTCGTTCTCAAGTTATATCAAACTATCAAAGTGTTGTTTTCTGCCTTTCACGAGCACATTTTGACTTGTTGTTGAATAATCCTATATTGTAACTCTAAATGACAATCAGAGCAACTTGAATTGCGTGTGTGCAGCCTTTTGCTCAAAAGTGATCATCGTTTCGTTTTCAGAGTCTCTTTTGACAATCTCTTCGAGAGCTGTTTTCAGTCATTAACAGAGCTGTTCTGAAAGTGTCCAAGCGGCCTGTTCTTAGAGTGGACTGTTTTTTGCATTCGTTCTCAAGTTATATCAAACTATCAAAGTGTTGTTTTCTGCCTTTCACGGGCACATTTTGACTTGTTGTTGAATAATCCTATAATGTAACTCTAAATGACAATCAGAGCAACTTGAATTGCGTGTGTGCAGCTTTTTGCTCAAAAGTGATCAACGTTTCGTTTTCAGAGTCTCTTTTGACAATCTCTTCGAGAGCTGTTTTCTGTCATTAACAGAGCTGTTCTGAAAGTGTCCAAGCGGCCTGTTCTTAGAGTGGACTGTTTTTTGCATTCGTTCTCAAGTTATATCAAACTATCAAAGTGTTGTTTTCTGCCTTTCACGGGCACATTTTGACTTGTTGTTGAATAATCCTATAATGTAACTCTAAATGACAATCAGAGCAACTTGAATTGCGTGAGTGCAGCCTTTTGCTCAAAAGTGATCAACGTTTCGTTTTCAGAGTCTCTTTTGACAATCTCTTCGAGAGCTGTTTTCAGTCATTAACAGAGCTGTTCTGAAAGTGTCCAAGCGGCCTGTTCTTAGAGTGGACTGTTTTTTGCATTCGTTCTCAAGTTATATCAAACTATCAAAGTGTTGTTTTCTGCCTTTCACGAGCACATTTTGACTTGTTGTTGAATAATCCTATATTGTAACTCTAAATGACAATCAGAGCAACTTGAATTGCGTGTGTGCAGCCTTTTGCTCAAAAGTGATCAACGTTTCGTTTTCGGAGTCTCTTTTGACAATCTCTTCGAGAGCTGTTTTCAGTCATTAACTGAGCTGTTCTGAAAGTGTCCAAGCGGCCTGTTCTTAGAGTGGACTGTTTTTTGCATTCGTTCTCAAGTTATATCAAACTATCAAATTGTTGTTTTCTGCCTTTCACGAGCACATTTTGACTTGTTGTTGAATAATCCTATAATGTAACTCTAAATGACAATCAGAGCAACTTGAATTGCGTGTGTGCAGCCTTTTGCTCAAAAGTGATCAACGTTTCGTTTTCAGAGTCTCTTTTGACAATCTCTTCGAGAGCTGTTTTCAGTCATTAACTGAGCTGTTCTGAAAGTGTCCAAGCGGCCTGTTCTTAGAGTGGACTGTTTTTTGCATTCGTTCTCAAGTTATATCAAACTATCAAAGTGTTGTTTTCTGCCTTTCACGAGCACATTTTGACTTGTTGTTGAATAATCCTATATTGTAACTCTAAATGACAATCAGAGCAACTTGAATTGCGTGTGTGCAGCCTTTTGCTCAAAAGTGATCAACGTTTCGTTTTCAGAGTCTCTTTTGACAATCTCTTCGAGAGCTGTTTTCAGTCATTAACAGAGCTGTTCTGAAAGTGTCCAAGCGGCCTGTTCTTAGAGTGGACTGTTTTTTGCATTCGTTCTCAAGTTATATCAAACTATCAAAGTGTTGTTTTCTGCCTTTCACGAGCACATTTTGACTTGTTGTTGAATAATCCTATATTGTAACTCTAAATGACAATCAGAGCAACTTGAATTGCGTGTGTGCAGCCTTTTGCTCAAAAGTGATCAACGTTTCGTTTTCAGAGTCTCTTTTGACAATCTCTTCGAGAGCTGTTTTCAGTCATTAACAGAGCTGTTCTGAAAGTGTCCAAGCGGCCTGTTCTTAGAGTGGACTGTTTTTTGCATTCGTTCTCAAGTTATATCAAACTATCAAAGTGTTGTTTTCTGCCTTTCACGGGCACATTTTGACTTGTTGTTGAATAATCCTATAATGTAACTCTAAATGACAATCAGAGCAACTTGAATTGCGTGTGTGCAGCTTTTTGCTCAAAAGTGATCAACGTTTCGTTTTCAGAGTCTCTTTTGACAATCTCTTCGAGAGCTGTTTTCAGTCATTAACAGAGCTGTTCTGAAAGTGTCCAAGCGGCCTGTTCTTAGAGTGGACTGTTTTTTGCATTCGTTCTCAAGTTATATCAAACTATCAAAGTGTTGTTTTCTGCCTTTCACGAGCACATTTTGACTTGTTGTTGAATAATCCTATATTGTAACTCTAAATGACAATCAGAGCAACTTGAATTGCGTGTGTGCAGCCTTTTGCTCAAAAGTGATCAACGTTTCGTTTTCAGAGTCTCTTTTGACAATCTCTTCGAGAGCTGTTTTCAGTCATTAACAGAGCTGTTCTGAAAGTGTCCAAGCGGCCTGTTCTTAGAGTGGACTGTTTTTTGCATTCGTTCTCAAGTTATATCAAACTATCAAAGTGTTGTTTTCTGCCTTTCACGAGCACATTTTGACTTGTTGTTGAATAATCCTATAATGTAACTCTAAATGACAATCAGAGCAACTTGAATTGCGTGTGTGCAGCTTTTTGCTCAAAAGTGATCAACGTTTCGTTTTCAGAGTCTCTTTTGACAATCTCTTCGAGAGCTGTTTTCAGTCATTAACAGAGCTGTTCTGAAAGTGTCCAAGCGGCCTGTTCTTAGAGTGGACTGTTTTTTGCATTCGTTCTCAAGTTATATCAAACTATCAAAGTGTTGTTTTCTGCCTTTCACGAGCACATTTTGACTTGTTGTTGAATAATCCTATAATGTAACTCTAAATGACAATCAGAGCAACTTGAATTGCGTGTGTGCAGCCTTTTGCTCAAAAGTGATCAACGTTTCGTTTTCGGAGTCTCTTTTGACAATCTCTTCGAGAGCTGTTTTCAGTCATTAACTGAGCTGTTCTGAAAGTGTCCAAGCGGCCTGTTCTTAGAGTGGACTGTTTTTTGCATTCGTTCTCAAGTTATATCAAACTATCAAATTGTTGTTTTCTGCCTTTCACGAGCACATTTTGACTTGTTGTTGAATAATCCTATAATGTAACTCTAAATGACAATCAGAGCAACTTGAATTGCGTGTGTGCAGCCTTTTGCTCAAAAGTGATCAACGTTTCGTTTTCGGAGTCTCTTTTGACAATCTCTTCGAGAGCTGTTTTCAGTCATTAACAGAGCTGTTCTGAAAGTGTTCAAGCGGCCTGTTCTTAGAGTGGACTGTTTTTTGCATTCGTTCTCAAGTTATATCAAACTATCAAAGTGTTGTTTTCTGCCTTTCACGAGCACATTTTGACTTGTTGTTGAATAATCCTATATTGTAACTCTAAATGACAATCAGAGCAACTTGAATTGCGTGTGTGCAGCCTTTTGCTCAAAAGTGATCAACGTTTCGTTTTCAGAGTCTCTTTTGACAATCTCTTCGAGAGCTGTTTTCAGTCATTAACAGAGCTGTTCTGAAAGTGTCCAAGCGGCCTGTTCTTAGAGTGGACTGTTTTTTGCATTCGTTCTCAAGTTATATCAAACTATCAAAGTGTTGTTTTCTGCCTTTCACGAGCACATTTTGACTTGTTGTTGAATAATCCTATAATGTAACTCTAAATGACAATCAGAGCAACTTGAATTGCGTGTGTGCAGCCTTTTGCTCAAAAGTGATCAACGTTTCGTTTTCGGAGTCTCTTTTGACAATCTCTTCGAGAGCTGTTTTCAGTCATTAACAGAGCTGTTCTGAAAGTGTTCAAGCGGCCTGTTCTTAGAGTGGACTGTTTTTTGCATTCGTTCTCAAGTTATATCAAACTATCAAAGTGTTGTTTTCTGCCTTTCACGAGCACATTTTGACTTGTTGTTGAATAATCCTATATTGTAACTCTAAATGACAATCAGAGCAACTTGAATTGCGTGTGTGCAGCCTTTTGCTCAAAAGTGATCAACGTTTCGTTTTCAGAGTCTCTTTTGACAATCTCTTCGAGAGCTGTTTTCAGTCATTAACAGAGCTGTTCTGAAAGTGTCCAAGCGGCCTGTTCTTAGAGTGGACTGTTTTTTGCATTCGTTCTCAAGTTATATCAAACTATCAAAGTGTTGTTTTCTGCCTTTCACGGGCACATTTTGACTTGTTGTTGAATAATCCTATAATGTAACTCTAAATGACAATCAGAGCAACTTGAATTGCGTGTGTGCAGCTTTTTGCTCAAAAGTGATCAACGTTTCGTTTTCAGAGTCTCTTTTGACAATCTCTTCGAGAGCTGTTTTCAGTCATTAACAGAGCTGTTCTGAAAGTGTCCAAGCGGCCTGTTCTTAGAGTGGACTGTTTTTTGCATTCGTTCTCAAGTTATATCAAACTATCAAAGTGTTGTTTTCTGCCTTTCACGGGCACATTTTGACTTGTTGTTGAATAATCCTATAATGTAACTCTAAATGACAATCAGAGCAACTTGAATTGCGTGTGTGCAGCCTTTTGCTCAAAAGTGATCAACGTTTCGTTTTCAGAGTCTCTTTTGACAATCTCTTCGAGAGCTGTTTTCAGTCATTAACAGAGCTGTTCTGAAAGTGTCCAAGCGGCCTGTTCTTAGAGTGGACTGTTTTTTGCATTCGTTCTCAAGTTATATCAAACTATCAAAGTGTTGTTTTCTGCCTTTCACAAGCACATTTTGACTTGTTGTTGAATAATCCTATATTGTAACTCTAAATGACAATCAGAGCAACTTGAATTGCGTGTGTGCAGCCTTTTGCTCAAAAGTGATCAACGTTTCGTTTTCGGAGTCTCTTTTGACAATCTCTTCGAGAGCTGTTTTCAGTCATTAACTGAGCTGTTCTGAAAGTGTCCAAGCGGCCTGTTCTTAGAGTGGACTGTTTTTTGCATTCGTTCTCAAGTTATATCAAACTATCAAATTGTTGTTTTCTGCCTTTCACGAGCACATTTTGACTTGTTGTTGAATAATCCTATAATGTAACTCTAAATGACAATCAGAGCAACTTGAATTGCGTGTGTGCAGCCTTTTGCTCAAAAGTGATCAACGTTTCGTTTTCAGAGTCTCTTTTGACAATCTCTTCGAGAGCTGTTTTCAGTCATTAACTGAGCTGTTCTGAAAGTGTCCAAGCGGCCTGTTCTTAGAGTGGACTGTTTTTTGCATTCGTTCTCAAGTTATATCAAACTATCAAAGTGTTGTTTTCTGCCTTTCACGAGCACATTTTGACTTGTTGTTGAATAATCCTATATTGTAACTCTAAATGACAATCAGAGCAACTTGAATTGCGTGTGTGCAGCCTTTTGCTCAAAAGTGATCAACGTTTCGTTTTCAGAGTCTCTTTTGACAATCTCTTCGAGAGCTGTTTTCAGTCATTAACAGAGCTGTTCTGAAAGTGTCCAAGCGGCCTGTTCTTAGAGTGGACTGTTTTTTGCATTCGTTCTCAAGTTATATCAAACTATCAAAGTGTTGTTTTCTGCCTTTCACGAGCACATTTTGACTTGTTGTTGAATAATCCTATAATGTAACTCTAAATGACAATCAGAGCAACTTGAATTGCGTGTGTGCAGCCTTTTGCTCAAAAGTGATCAACGTTTCGTTTTCGGAGTCTCTTTTGACAATCTCTTCGAGAGCTGTTTTCAGTCATTAACAGAGCTGTTCTGAAAGTGTCCAAGCGGCCTGTTCTTAGAGTGGACTGTTTTTTGCATTCGTTCTCAAGTTATATCAAACTATCAAAGTGTTGTTTTCTGCCTTTCACGAGCACATTTTGACTTGTTGTTGAATAATCCTATATTGTAACTCTAAATGACAATCAGAGCAACTTGAATTGCGTGTGTGCAGCCTTTTGCTCAAAAGTGATCAACGTTTCGTTTTCAGAGTCTCTTTTGACAATCTCTTCGAGAGCTGTTTTCAGTCATTAACAGAGCTGTTCTGAAAGTGTCCAAGCGGCCTGTTCTTAGAGTGGACTGTTTTTTGCATTCGTTCTCAAGTTATATCAAACTATCAAAGTGTTGTTTTCTGCCTTTCACGAGCACATTTTGACTTGTTGTTGAATAATCCTATAATGTAACTCTAAATGACAATCAGAGCAACTTGAATTGCGTGTGTGCAGCCTTTTGCTCAAAAGTGATCAACGTTTCGTTTTCGGAGTCTCTTTTGACAATCTCTTCGAGAGCTGTTTTCAGTCATTAACTGAGCTGTTCTGAAAGTGTCCAAGCGGCCTGTTCTTAGAGTGGACTGTTTTTTGCATTCGTTCTCAAGTTATATCAAACTATCAAAGTGTTGTTTTCTGCCTTTCACGAGCACATTTTGACTTGTTGTTGAATAATCCTATAATGTAACTCTAAATGACAATCAGAGCAACTTGAATTGCGTGTGTGCAGCCTTTTGCTCAAAAGTGATCAACGTTTCGTTTTCAGAGTCTCTTTTGACAATCTCTTCGAGAGCTGTTTTCAGTCATTAACAGAGCTGTTCTGAAAGTGTCCAAGCGGCCTGTTCTTAGAGTGGACTGTTTTTTGCATTCGTTCTCAAGTTATATCAAACTATCAAAGTGTTGTTTTCTGCCTTTCACGAGCACATTTTGACTTGTTGTTGAATAATCCTATAATGTAACTCTAAATGACAATCAGAGCAACTTGAATTGCGTGTGTGCTGCCTTTTGCTCAAAAGTGATCAACGTTTCGTTTTCAGAGTCTCTTTTGACAATCTCTTCGAGAGCTGTTTTCAGTCATTAACAGAGCTGTTCTGAAAGTGTCCAAGCGGCCTGTTCTTAGAGTGGACTGTTTTTTGCATTCGTTCTCAAGTTATATCAAACTATCAAAGTGTTGTTTTCTGCCTTTCACGAGCACATTTTGACTTGTTGTTGAATAATCCTATAATGTAACTCTAAATGACAATCAGAGCAACTTGAATTGCGTGTGTGCAGCTTTTTGCTCAAAAGTGATCAACGTTTCGTTTTCAGAGTCTCTTTTGACAATCTCTTCGAGAGCTGTTTTCAGTCATTAACAGAGCTGTTCTGAAAGTGTCCAAGCGGCCTGTTCTTAGAGTGGACTGTTTTTTGCATTCGTTCTCAAGTTATATCAAACTATCAAAGTGTTGTTTTCTGCCTTTCACGAGCACATTTTGACTTGTTGTTGAATAATCCTATAATGTAACTCTAAATGACAATCAGAGCAACTTGAATTGCGTGTGTGCAGCCTTTTGCTCAAAAGTGATCAACGTTTCGTTTTCGGAGTCTCTTTTGACAATCTCTTCGAGAGCTGTTTTCAGTCATTAACTGAGCTGTTCTGAAAGTGTCCAAGCGACCTGTTCTTAGAGTGGACTGTTTTTTGCATTCGTTCTCAAGTCATATCAAACTATCAAAGTGTTGTTTTCTGCCTTTCACGACACATTTTGACTTGTTGTTGAATAATCCTATAATGTAACTCTAAATGACAATCAGAGCAACTTGAATTGCGTGTGTGCAGCCTTTTGCTCAAAAGTGATCAACGTTTCGTTTTCAGAGTCTCTTTTGACAATCTCTTCGAGAGCTGTTTTCAGTCATTAACAGAGCTGTTCTGAAAGTGTCCAAGCGGCCTGTTCTTAGAGTGGACTGTTTTTTGCATTCGTTCTCAAGTTATATCAAACTATCAAAGTGTTGTTTTCTGCCTTTCATGAGCACATGTTGACTTGTTGTTGAATAATCCTATAATGTAACTCTAAATTACAATCAGAGCAACTTGAATTGCGTGTGTGCAGCCTTTTGCTCAAAAGTGATCAACGTTTCGTTTTCAGAGTCTCTTTTGACAATCTCTTCGAGAGCTGTTTTCAGTCATTAACAGAGCTGTTCTGAAAGTGTCCAAGCGGCCTGTTCTTAGAGTGGACTGTTTTTTGCATTCGTTCTCAAGTTATATCAAACTATCAAAGTGTTGTTTTCTGCCTTTCACGAGCACATTTTGACTTGTTGTTGAATAATCCTATAATGTAACTCTAAATGACAATCAGAGCAACTTGAATTGCGTGTGTGCAGCCTTTTGCTCAAAAGTGATCAACGTTTCGTTTTCGGAGTCTCTTTTGACAATCTCTTCGAGAGCTGTTTTCAGTCATTAACAGAGCTGTTCTGAAAGTGTTCAAGCGGCCTGTTCTTAGAGTGGACTGTTTTTTGCATTCGTTCTCAAGTTATATCAAACTATCAAAGTGTTGTTTTCTGCCTTTCACGAGCACATTTTGACTTGTTGTTGAATAATCCTATATTGTAACTCTAAATGACAATCAGAGCAACTTGAATTGCGTGTGTGCAGCCTTTTGCTCAAAAGTGATCAACGTTTCGTTTTCAGAGTCTCTTTTGACAATCTCTTCGAGAGCTGTTTTCAGTCATTAACAGAGCTGTTCTGAAAGTGTCCAAGCGGCCTGTTCTTAGAGTGGACTGTTTTTTGCATTCGTTCTCAAGTTATATCAAACTATCAAAGTGTTGTTTTCTGCCTTTCACGGGCACATTTTGACTTGTTGTTGAATAATCCTATAATGTAACTCTAAATGACAATCAGAGCAACTTGAATTGCGTGTGTGCAGCTTTTTGCTCAAAAGTGATCAACGTTTCGTTTTCAGAGTCTCTTTTGACAATCTCTTCGAGAGCTGTTTTCAGTCATTAACAGAGCTGTTCTGAAAGTGTCCAAGCGGCCTGTTCTTAGAGTGGACTGTTTTTTGCATTCGTTCTCAAGTTATATCAAACTATCAAAGTGTTGTTTTCTGCCTTTCACGGGCACATTTTGACTTGTTGTTGAATAATCCTATAATGTAACTCTAAATGACAATCAGAGCAACTTGAATTGCGTGTGTGCAGCCTTTTGCTCAAAAGTGATCAACGTTTCGTTTTCAGAGTCTCTTTTGACAATCTCTTCGAGAGCTGTTTTCAGTCATTAACAGAGCTGTTCTGAAAGTGTCCAAGCGGCCTGTTCTTAGAGTGGACTGTTTTTTGCATTCGTTCTCAAGTTATATCAAACTATCAAAGTGTTGTTTTCTGCCTTTCACGAGCACATTTTGACTTGTTGTTGAATAATCCTATATTGTAACTCTAAATGACAATCAGAGCAACTTGAATTGCGTGTGTGCAGCCTTTTGCTCAAAAGTGATCAACGTTTCGTTTTCGGAGTCTCTTTTGACAATCTCTTCGAGAGCTGTTTTCAGTCATTAACTGAGCTGTTCTGAAAGTGTCCAAGCGGCCTGTTCTTAGAGTGGACTGTTTTTTGCATTCGTTCTCAAGTTATATCAAACTATCAAATTGTTGTTTTCTGCCTTTCACGAGCACATTTTGACTTGTTGTTGAATAATCCTATAATGTAACTCTAAATGACAATCAGAGCAACTTGAATTGCGTGTGTGCAGCCTTTTGCTCAAAAGTGATCAACGTTTCGTTTTCAGAGTCTCTTTTGACAATCTCTTCGAGAGCTGTTTTCAGTCATTAACTGAGCTGTTCTGAAAGTGTCCAAGCGGCCTGTTCTTAGAGTGGACTGTTTTTTGCATTCGTTCTCAAGTTATATCAAACTATCAAAGTGTTGTTTTCTGCCTTTCACGAGCACATTTTGACTTGTTGTTGAATAATCCTATATTGTAACTCTAAATGACAATCAGAGCAACTTGAATTGCGTGTGTGCAGCCTTTTGCTCAAAAGTGATCAACGTTTCGTTTTCAGAGTCTCTTTTGACAATCTCTTCGAGAGCTGTTTTCAGTCATTAACAGAGCTGTTCTGAAAGTGTCCAAGCGGCCTGTTCTTAGAGTGGACTGTTTTTTGCATTCGTTCTCAAGTTATATCAAACTATCAAAGTGTTGTTTTCTGCCTTTCACGAGCACATTTTGACTTGTTGTTGAATAATCCTATAATGTAACTCTAAATGACAATCAGAGCAACTTGAATTGCGTGTGTGCAGCCTTTTGCTCAAAAGTGATCAACGTTTCGTTTTCGGAGTCTCTTTTGACAATCTCTTCGAGAGCTGTTTTCAGTCATTAACAGAGCTGTTCTGAAAGTGTCCAAGCGGCCTGTTCTTAGAGTGGACTGTTTTTTGCATTCGTTCTCAAGTTATATCAAACTATCAAAGTGTTGTTTTCTGCCTTTCACGAGCACATTTTGACTTGTTGTTGAATAATCCTATAATGTAACTCTAAATGACAATCAGAGCAACTTGAATTGCGTGTGTGCAGCCTTTTGCTCAAAAGTGATCAACGTTTCGTTTTCGGAGTCTCTTTTGACAATCTCTTCGAGAGCTGTTTTCAGTCATTAACTGAGCTGTTCTGAAAGTGTCCAAGCGGCCTGTTCTTAGAGTGGACTGTTTTTTGCATTCGTTCTCAAGTTATATCAAACTATCAAATTGTTGTTTTCTGCCTTTCACGAGCACATTTTGACTTGTTGTTGAATAATCCTATAATGTAACTCTAAATGACAATCAGAGCAACTTGAATTGCGTGTGTGCAGCCTTTTGCTCAAAAGTGATCAACGTTTCGTTTTCAGAGTCTCTTTTGACAATCTCTTCGAGAGCTGTTTTCAGTCATTAACTGAGCTGTTCTGAAAGTGTCCAAGCGGCCTGTTCTTAGAGTGGACTGTTTTTTGCATTCGTTCTCAAGTTATATCAAACTATCAAAGTGTTGTTTTCTGCCTTTCACGAGCACATTTTGACTTGTTGTTGAATAATCCTATATTGTAACTCTAAATGACAATCAGAGCAACTTGAATTGCGTGTGTGCAGCCTTTTGCTCAAAAGTGATCAACGTTTCGTTTTCAGAGTCTCTTTTGACAATCTCTTCGAGAGCTGTTTTCAGTCATTAACAGAGCTGTTCTGAAAGTGTCCAAGCGGCCTGTTCTTAGAGTGGACTGTTTTTTGCATTCGTTCTCAAGTTATATCAAACTATCAAAGTGTTGTTTTCTGCCTTTCACGAGCACATTTTGACTTGTTGTTGAATAATCCTATAATGTAACTCTAAATGACAATCAGAGCAACTTGAATTGCGTGTGTGCAGCCTTTTGCTCAAAAGTGATCAACGTTTCGTTTTCAGAGTCTCTTTTGACAATCTCTTCGAGAGCTGTTTTCAGTCATTAACAGAGCTGTTCTGAAAGTGTCCAAGCGGCCTGTTCTTAGAGTGGACTGTTTTTTGCATTCGTTCTCAAGTTATATCAAACTATCAAAGTGTTGTTTTCTGCCTTTCACGAGCACATTTTGACTTGTTGTTGAATAATCCTATAATGTAACTCTAAATGACAATCAGAGCAACTTGAATTGCGTGTGTGCTGCCTTTTGCTCAAAAGTGATCAACGTTTCGTTTTCAGAGTCTCTTTTGACAATCTCTTCGAGAGCTGTTTTCAGTCATTAACAGAGCTGTTCTGAAAGTGTCCAAGCGGCCTGTTCTTAGAGTGGACTGTTTTTTGCATTCGTTCTCAAGTTATATCAAACTATCAAAGTGTTGTTTTCTGCCTTTCACGAGCACATTTTGACTTGTTGTTGAATAATCCTATAATGTAACTCTAAATGACAATCAGAGCAACTTGAATTGCGTGTGTGCAGCCTTTTGCTCAAAAGTGATCAACGTTTCGTTTTCAGAGTCTCTTTTGACAATCTCTTCGAGAGCTGTTTTCAGTCATTAACTGAGCTGTTCTGAAAGTGTCCAAGCGGCCTGTTCTTAGAGTGGACTGTTTTTTGCATTCGTTCTCAAGTCATATCAAACTATCAAAGTGTTGTTTTCTGCCTTTCACGACACATTTTGACTTGTTGTTGAATAATCCTATAATGTAACTCTAAATGACAATCAGAGCAACTTGAATTGCGTGTGTGCAGCCTTTTGCTCAAAAGTGATCAACGTTTCGTTTTCAGAGTCTCTTTTGACAATCTCTTCGAGAGCTGTTTTCAGTCATTAACAGAGCTGTTCTGAAAGTGTCCAAGCGGCCTGTTCTTAGAGTGGACTGTTTTTTGCATTCGTTCTCAAGTTATATCAAACTATCAAAGTGTTGTTTTCTGCCTTTCACGAGCACATGTTGACTTGTTGTTGAATAATCCTATAATGTAACTCTAAATTACAATCAGAGCAACTTGAATTGCGTGTGTGCAGCCTTTTGCTCAAAAGTGATCAACGTTTCGTTTTCAGAGTCTCTTTTGACAATCTCTTCGAGAGCTGTTTTCAGTCATTAACAGAGCTGTTCTGAAAGTGTCCAAGCGGCCTGTTCTTAGAGTGGACTGTTTTTTGCATTCGTTCTCAAGTTATATCAAACTATCAAAGTGTTGTTTTCTGCCTTTCACGAGCACATTTTGACTTGTTGTTGAATAATCCTATAATGTAACTCTAAATGACAATCAGAGCAACTTGAATTGCGTGTGTGCAGCTTTTTGCTCAAAAGTGATCAACGTTTCGTTTTCAGAGTCTCTTTTGACAATCTCTTCGAGAGCTGTTTTCAGTCATTAACAGAGCTGTTCTGAAAGTGTCCAAGCGGCCTGTTCTTAGAGTGGACTGTTTTTGCATTCGTTTTCAAGTTATATCAAACTATCAAAGTGTTGTTTTCTGCCTTTCACGAGCACATTTTGACTTGTTGTTGAATAATCCTATAATGTAACTCTAAATGACAATCAGAGCAACTTGAATTGCGTGTGTGCAGCCTTTTGCTCAAAAGTGATCAACGTTTCGTTTTCGGAGTCTCTTTTGACAATCTCTTCGAGAGCTGTTTTCAGTCATTAACTGAGCTGTTCTGAAAGTGTCCAAGCGGCCTGTTCTTAGAGTGGACTGTTTTTTGCATTCGTTCTCAAGTTATATCAAACTATCAAATTGTTGTTTTCTGCCTTTCACGAGCACATTTTGACTTGTTGTTGAATAATCCTATAATGTAACTCTAAATGACAATCAGAGCAACTTGAATTGCGTGTGTGCAGCCTTTTGCTCAAAAGTGATCAACGTTTCGTTTTCAGAGTCTCTTTTGACAATCTCTTCGAGAGCTGTTTTCAGTCATTAACTGAGCTGTTCTGAAAGTGTCCAAGCGGCCTGTTCTTAGAGTGGACTGTTTTTTGCATTCGTTCTCAAGTTATATCAAACTATCAAAGTGTTGTTTTCTGCCTTTCACGAGCACATTTTGACTTGTTGTTGAATAATCCTATATTGTAACTCTAAATGACAATCAGAGCAACTTGAATTGCGTGTGTGCAGCCTTTTGCTCAAAAGTGATCAACGTTTCGTTTTCAGAGTCTCTTTTGACAATCTCTTCGAGAGCTGTTTTCAGTCATTAACAGAGCTGTTCTGAAAGTGTCCAAGCGGCCTGTTCTTAGAGTGGACTGTTTTTTGCATTCGTTCTCAAGTTATATCAAACTATCAAAGTGTTGTTTTCTGCCTTTCACGAGCACATTTTGACTTGTTGTTGAATAATCCTATAATGTAACTCTAAATGACAATCAGAGCAACTTGAATTGCGTGTGTGCAGCCTTTTGCTCAAAAGTGATCAACGTTTCGTTTTCGGAGTCTCTTTTGACAATCTCTTCGAGAGCTGTTTTCAGTCATTAACAGAGCTGTTCTGAAAGTGTCCAAGCGGCCTGTTCTTAGAGTGGACTGTTTTTTGCATTCGTTCTCAAGTTATATCAAACTATCAAAGTGTTGTTTTCTGCCTTTCACGAGCACATTTTGACTTGTTGTTGAATAATCCTATAATGTAACTCTAAATGACAATCAGAGCAACTTGAATTGCGTGTGTGCAGCCTTTTGCTCAAAAGTGATCAACGTTTCGTTTTCGGAGTCTCTTTTGACAATCTCTTCGAGAGCTGTTTTCAGTCATTAACTGAGCTGTTCTGAAAGTGTCCAAGCGGCCTGTTCTTAGAGTGGACTGTTTTTTGCATTCGTTCTCAAGTTATATCAAACTATCAAATTGTTGTTTTCTGCCTTTCACGAGCACATTTTGACTTGTTGTTGAATAATCCTATAATGTAACTCTAAATGACAATCAGAGCAACTTGAATTGCGTGTGTGCAGCCTTTTGCTCAAAAGTGATCAACGTTTCGTTTTCAGAGTCTCTTTTGACAATCTCTTCGAGAGCTGTTTTCAGTCATTAACTGAGCTGTTCTGAAAGTGTCCAAGCGGCCTGTTCTTAGAGTGGACTGTTTTTTGCATTCGTTCTCAAGTTATATCAAACTATCAAAGTGTTGTTTTCTGCCTTTCACGAGCACATTTTGACTTGTTGTTGAATAATCCTATATTGTAACTCTAAATGACAATCAGAGCAACTTGAATTGCGTGTGTGCAGCCTTTTGCTCAAAAGTGATCAACGTTTCGTTTTCAGAGTCTCTTTTGACAATCTCTTCGAGAGCTGTTTTCAGTCATTAACAGAGCTGTTCTGAAAGTGTCCAAGCGGCCTGTTCTTAGAGTGGACTGTTTTTTGCATTCGTTCTCAAGTTATATCAAACTATCAAAGTGTTGTTTTCTGCCTTTCACGAGCACATTTTGACTTGTTGTTGAATAATCCTATAATGTAACTCTAAATGACAATCAGAGCAACTTGAATTGCGTGTGTGCAGCCTTTTGCTCAAAAGTGATCAACGTTTCGTTTTCAGAGTCTCTTTTGACAATCTCTTCGAGAGCTGTTTTCAGTCATTAACAGAGCTGTTCTGAAAGTGTCCAAGCGGCCTGTTCTTAGAGTGGACTGTTTTTTGCATTCGTTCTCAAGTTATATCAAACTATCAAAGTGTTGTTTTCTGCCTTTCACGAGCACATTTTGACTTGTTGTTGAATAATCCTATAATGTAACTCTAAATGACAATCAGAGCAACTTGAATTGCGTGTGTGCTGCCTTTTGCTCAAAAGTGATCAACGTTTCGTTTTCAGAGTCTCTTTTGACAATCTCTTCGAGAGCTGTTTTCAGTCATTAACAGAGCTGTTCTGAAAGTGTCCAAGCGGCCTGTTCTTAGAGTGGACTGTTTTTTGCATTCGTTCTCAAGTTATATCAAACTATCAAAGTGTTGTTTTCTGCCTTTCACGAGCACATTTTGACTTGTTGTTGAATAATCCTATAATGTAACTCTAAATGACAATCAGAGCAACTTGAATTGCGTGTGTGCAGCTTTTTGCTCAAAAGTGATCAACGTTTCGTTTTCAGAGTCTCTTTTGACAATCTCTTCGAGAGCTGTTTTCAGTCATTAACAGAGCTGTTCTGAAAGTGTCCAAGCGGCCTGTTCTTAGAGTGGACTGTTTTTTGCATTCGTTCTCAAGTTATATCAAACTATCAAAGTGTTGTTTTCTGCCTTTCACGAGCACATTTTGACTTGTTGTTGAATAATCCTATAATGTAACTCTAAATGACAATCAGAGCAACTTGAATTGCGTGTGTGCAGCCTTTTGCTCAAAAGTGATCAACGTTTCGTTTTCGGAGTCTCTTTTGACAATCTCTTCGAGAGCTGTTTTCAGTCATTAACTGAGCTGTTCTGAAAGTGTCCAAGCGGCCTGTTCTTAGAGTGGACTGTTTTTTGCATTCGTTCTCAAGTCATATCAAACTATCAAAGTGTTGTTTTCTGCCTTTCACGACACATTTTGACTTGTTGTTGAATAATCCTATAATGTAACTCTAAATGACAATCAGAGCAACTTGAATTGCGTGTGTGCAGCCTTTTGCTCAAAAGTGATCAACGTTTCGTTTTCAGAGTCTCTTTTGACAATCTCTTCGAGAGCTGTTTTCAGTCATTAACAGAGCTGTTCTGAAAGTGTCCAAGCGGCCTGTTCTTAGAGTGGACTGTTTTTTGCATTCGTTCTCAAGTTATATCAAACTATCAAAGTGTTGTTTTCTGCCTTTCACGAGCACATGTTGACTTGTTGTTGAATAATCCTATAATGTAACTCTAAATTACAATCAGAGCAACTTGAATTGCGTGTGTGCAGCCTTTTGCTCAAAAGTGATCAACGTTTCGTTTTCAGAGTCTCTTTTGACAATCTCTTCGAGAGCTGTTTTCAGTCATTAACAGAGCTGTTCTGAAAGTGTCCAAGCGGCCTGTTCTTAGAGTGGACTGTTTTTTGCATTCGTTCTCAAGTTATATCAAACTATCAAAGTGTTGTTTTCTGCCTTTCACGAGCACATTTTGACTTGTTGTTGAATAATCCTATAATGTAACTCTAAATGACAATCAGAGCAACTTGAATTGCGTGTGTGCAGCTTTTTGCTCAAAAGTGATCAACGTTTCGTTTTCAGAGTCTCTTTTGACAATCTCTTCGAGAGCTGTTTTCAGTCATTAACAGAGCTGTTCTGAAAGTGTCCAAGCGGCCTGTTCTTAGAGTGGACTGTTTTTGCATTCGTTTTCAAGTTATATCAAACTATCAAAGTGTTGTTTTCTGCCTTTCACGAGCACATTTTGACTTGTTGTTGAATAATCCTATAATGTAACTCTAAATGACAATCAGAGCAACTTGAATTGCGTGTGTGCAGCCTTTTGCTCAAAAGTGATCAACGTTTCGTTTTCGGAGTCTCTTTTGACAATCTCTTCGAGAGCTGTTTTCAGTCATTAACTGAGCTGTTCTGAAAGTGTCCAAGCGGCCTGTTCTTAGAGTGGACTGTTTTTTGCATTCGTTCTCAAGTTATATCAAACTATCAAATTGTTGTTTTCTGCCTTTCACGAGCACATTTTGACTTGTTGTTGAATAATCCTATAATGTAACTCTAAATGACAATCAGAGCAACTTGAATTGCGTGTGTGCAGCCTTTTGCTCAAAAGTGATCAACGTTTCGTTTTCAGAGTCTCTTTTGACAATCTCTTCGAGAGCTGTTTTCAGTCATTAACTGAGCTGTTCTGAAAGTGTCCAAGCGGCCTGTTCTTAGAGTGGACTGTTTTTTGCATTCGTTCTCAAGTTATATCAAACTATCAAAGTGTTGTTTTCTGCCTTTCACGAGCACATTTTGACTTGTTGTTGAATAATCCTATATTGTAACTCTAAATGACAATCAGAGCAACTTGAATTGCGTGTGTGCAGCCTTTTGCTCAAAAGTGATCAACGTTTCGTTTTCAGAGTCTCTTTTGACAATCTCTTCGAGAGCTGTTTTCAGTCATTAACAGAGCTGTTCTGAAAGTGTCCAAGCGGCCTGTTCTTAGAGTGGACTGTTTTTTGCATTCGTTCTCAAGTTATATCAAACTATCAAAGTGTTGTTTTCTGCCTTTCACGAGCACATTTTGACTTGTTGTTGAATAATCCTATAATGTAACTCTAAATGACAATCAGAGCAACTTGAATTGCGTGTGTGCAGCCTTTTGCTCAAAAGTGATCAACGTTTCGTTTTCGGAGTCTCTTTTGACAATCTCTTCGAGAGCTGTTTTCAGTCATTAACAGAGCTGTTCTGAAAGTGTCCAAGCGGCCTGTTCTTAGAGTGGACTGTTTTTTGCATTCGTTCTCAAGTTATATCAAACTATCAAAGTGTTGTTTTCTGCCTTTCACGAGCACATTTTGACTTGTTGTTGAATAATCCTATAATGTAACTCTAAATGACAATCAGAGCAACTTGAATTGCGTGTGTGCAGCCTTTTGCTCAAAAGTGATCAACGTTTCGTTTTCGGAGTCTCTTTTGACAATCTCTTCGAGAGCTGTTTTCAGTCATTAACTGAGCTGTTCTGAAAGTGTCCAAGCGGCCTGTTCTTAGAGTGGACTGTTTTTTGCATTCGTTCTCAAGTTATATCAAACTATCAAATTGTTGTTTTCTGCCTTTCACGAGCACATTTTGACTTGTTGTTGAATAATCCTATAATGTAACTCTAAATGACAATCAGAGCAACTTGAATTGCGTGTGTGCAGCCTTTTGCTCAAAAGTGATCAACGTTTCGTTTTCAGAGTCTCTTTTGACAATCTCTTCGAGAGCTGTTTTCAGTCATTAACTGAGCTGTTCTGAAAGTGTCCAAGCGGCCTGTTCTTAGAGTGGACTGTTTTTTGCATTCGTTCTCAAGTTATATCAAACTATCAAAGTGTTGTTTTCTGCCTTTCACGAGCACATTTTGACTTGTTGTTGAATAATCCTATATTGTAACTCTAAATGACAATCAGAGCAACTTGAATTGCGTGTGTGCAGCCTTTTGCTCAAAAGTGATCAACGTTTCGTTTTCAGAGTCTCTTTTGACAATCTCTTCGAGAGCTGTTTTCAGTCATTAACAGAGCTGTTCTGAAAGTGTCCAAGCGGCCTGTTCTTAGAGTGGACTGTTTTTTGCATTCGTTCTCAAGTTATATCAAACTATCAAAGTGTTGTTTTCTGCCTTTCACGAGCACATTTTGACTTGTTGTTGAATAATCCTATAATGTAACTCTAAATGACAATCAGAGCAACTTGAATTGCGTGTGTGCAGCCTTTTGCTCAAAAGTGATCAACGTTTCGTTTTCAGAGTCTCTTTTGACAATCTCTTCGAGAGCTGTTTTCAGTCATTAACAGAGCTGTTCTGAAAGTGTCCAAGCGGCCTGTTCTTAGAGTGGACTGTTTTTTGCATTCGTTCTCAAGTTATATCAAACTATCAAAGTGTTGTTTTCTGCCTTTCACGAGCACATTTTGACTTGTTGTTGAATAATCCTATAATGTAACTCTAAATGACAATCAGAGCAACTTGAATTGCGTGTGTGCTGCCTTTTGCTCAAAAGTGATCAACGTTTCGTTTTCAGAGTCTCTTTTGACAATCTCTTCGAGAGCTGTTTTCAGTCATTAACAGAGCTGTTCTGAAAGTGTCCAAGCGGCCTGTTCTTAGAGTGGACTGTTTTTTGCATTCGTTCTCAAGTTATATCAAACTATCAAAGTGTTGTTTTCTGCCTTTCACGAGCACATTTTGACTTGTTGTTGAATAATCCTATAATGTAACTCTAAATGACAATCAGAGCAACTTGAATTGCGTGTGTGCAGCTTTTTGCTCAAAAGTGATCAACGTTTCGTTTTCAGAGTCTCTTTTGACAATCTCTTCGAGAGCTGTTTTCAGTCATTAACAGAGCTGTTCTGAAAGTGTCCAAGCGGCCTGTTCTTAGAGTGGACTGTTTTTTGCATTCGTTCTCAAGTTATATCAAACTATCAAAGTGTTGTTTTCTGCCTTTCACGAGCACATTTTGACTTGTTGTTGAATAATCCTATAATGTAACTCTAAATGACAATCAGAGCAACTTGAATTGCGTGTGTGCAGCCTTTTGCTCAAAAGTGATCAACGTTTCGTTTTCGGAGTCTCTTTTGACAATCTCTTCGAGAGCTGTTTTCAGTCATTAACTGAGCTGTTCTGAAAGTGTCCAAGCGGCCTGTTCTTAGAGTGGACTGTTTTTTGCATTCGTTCTCAAGTCATATCAAACTATCAAAGTGTTGTTTTCTGCCTTTCACGACACATTTTGACTTGTTGTTGAATAATCCTATAATGTAACTCTAAATGACAATCAGAGCAACTTGAATTGCGTGTGTGCAGCCTTTTGCTCAAAAGTGATCAACGTTTCGTTTTCAGAGTCTCTTTTGACAATCTCTTCGAGAGCTGTTTTCAGTCATTAACAGAGCTGTTCTGAAAGTGTCCAAGCGGCCTGTTCTTAGAGTGGACTGTTTTTTGCATTCGTTCTCAAGTTATATCAAACTATCAAAGTGTTGTTTTCTGCCTTTCACGAGCACATGTTGACTTGTTGTTGAATAATCCTATAATGTAACTCTAAATTACAATCAGAGCAACTTGAATTGCGTGTGTGCAGCCTTTTGCTCAAAAGTGATCAACGTTTCGTTTTCAGAGTCTCTTTTGACAATCTCTTCGAGAGCTGTTTTCAGTCATTAACAGAGCTGTTCTGAAAGTGTCCAAGCGGCCTGTTCTTAGAGTGGACTGTTTTTTGCATTCGTTCTCAAGTTATATCAAACTATCAAAGTGTTGTTTTCTGCCTTTCACGAGCACATTTTGACTTGTTGTTGAATAATCCTATAATGTAACTCTAAATGACAATCAGAGCAACTTGAATTGCGTGTGTGCAGCTTTTTGCTCAAAAGTGATCAACGTTTCGTTTTCAGAGTCTCTTTTGACAATCTCTTCGAGAGCTGTTTTCAGTCATTAACAGAGCTGTTCTGAAAGTGTCCAAGCGGCCTGTTCTTAGAGTGGACTGTTTTTGCATTCGTTTTCAAGTTATATCAAACTATCAAAGTGTTGTTTTCTGCCTTTCACGAGCACATTTTGACTTGTTGTTGAATAATCCTATAATGTAACTCTAAATGACAATCAGAGCAACTTGAATTGCGTGTGTGCAGCCTTTTGCTCAAAAGTGATCAACGTTTCGTTTACAGAGTCTCTTTTGACAATCTCTTCGAGAGCTGTTTTCAGTCATTAACAGAGCTGTTCTGAAAGTGTCCAAGCGGCCTGTTCTTAGAGTGGATTGTTTTTTGCATTCGTTCTCAAGTTATATCAAACTATCAAAGTGTTGTTTTCTGCCTTTCACGAGCACATTTTGACTTGTTGTTGAATAATCCTATAATGTAACTCTAAATGACAATCAGAGCAACTTGAATTGCGTGTGTGCAGCCTTTTGCTCAAAAGTGATCAACGTTTCGTTTTCAGAGTCTCTTTTGACAATCTCTTCGAGAGCTGTTTTCAGTCATTAACAGAGCTGTTCTGAAAGTGTCCAAGCGGCCTGTTCTTAGAGTGGACTGTTTTTGCATTCGTTCTCAAGTTATATCAAACTATCAAAGTGTTGTTTTCTGCCTTTCACGAGCACATTTTGACTTGTTGTTGAATAATCCTATAATGTAACTCTAAATGACAATCAGAGCAACTTGAATTGCGTGTGTGCAGCCTTTTGCTCAAAAGTGATCAACGTTTCGTTTTCGGAGTCTCTTTTGACAATCTCTTCGAGAGCTGTTTTCAGTCATTAACTGAGCTGTTCTGAAAGTGTCCAAGCGGCCTGTTCTTAGAGTGGACTGTTTTTTGCATTCGTTCTCAAGTTATATCAAACTATCAAAGTGTTGTTTTCTGCCTTTCACGAGCACATTTTGACTTGTTGTTGAATAATCCTATATTGTAACTCTAAATGACAATCAGAGCAACTTGAATTGCGTGTGTGCAGCCTTTTGCTCAAAAGTGATCAACGTTTCGTTTTCGGAGTCTCTTTTGACAATCTCTTCGAGAGCTGTTTTCAGTCATTAACTGAGCTGTTCTGAAAGTGTCCAAGCGGCCTGTTCTTAGAGTGGACTGTTTTTTGCATTCGTTCTCAAGTTATATCAAACTATCAAAGTGTTGTTTTCTGCCTTTCACGAGCACATTTTGACTTGTTGTTGAATAATCCTATAATGTAACTCTAAATGACAATCAGAGCAACTTGAATTGCGTGTGTGCTGCCTTTTGCTCAAAAGTGATCAACGTTTCGTTTTCAGAGTCTCTTTTGACAATCTCTTCGAGAGCTGTTTTCAGTCATTAACAGAGCTGTTCTGAAAGTGTCCAAGCGGCCTGTTCTTAGAGTGGACTGTTTTTTGCATTCGTTCTCAAGTTATATCAAACTATCAAAGTGTTGTTTTCTGCCTTTCACGAGCACATTTTGACTTGTTGTTGAATAATCCTATAATGTAACTCTAAATGACAATCAGAGCAACTTGAATTGCGTGTGTGCAGCTTTTTGCTCAAAAGTGATCAACGTTTCGTTTTCAGAGTCTCTTTTGACAATCTCTTCGAGAGCTGTTTTCAGTCATTAACAGAGCTGTTCTGAAAGTGTCCAAGCGGCCTGTTCTTAGAGTGGACTGTTTTTTGCATTCGTTCTCAAGTTATATCAAACTATCAAAGTGTTGTTTTCTGCCTTTCACGAGCACATTTTGACTTGTTGTTGAATAATCCTATAATGTAACTCTAAATGACAATCAGAGCAACTTGAATTGCGTGTGTGCAGCCTTTTGCTCAAAAGTGATCAACGTTTCGTTTTCGGAGTCTCTTTTGACAATCTCTTCGAGAGCTGTTTTCAGTCATTAACTGAGCTGTTCTGAAAGTGTCCAAGCGGCCTGTTCTTAGAGTGGACTGTTTTTTGCATTCGTTCTCAAGTCATATCAAACTATCAAAGTGTTGTTTTCTGCCTTTCACGACACATTTTGACTTGTTGTTGAATAATCCTATAATGTAACTCTAAATGACAATCAGAGCAACTTGAATTGCGTGTGTGCAGCCTTTTGCTCAAAAGTGATCAACGTTTCGTTTTCAGAGTCTCTTTTGACAATCTCTTCGAGAGCTGTTTTCAGTCATTAACAGAGCTGTTCTGAAAGTGTCCAAGCGGCCTGTTCTTAGAGTGGACTGTTTTTTGCATTCGTTCTCAAGTTATATCAAACTATCAAAGTGTTGTTTTCTGCCTTTCACGAGCACATGTTGACTTGTTGTTGAATAATCCTATAATGTAACTCTAAATTACAATCAGAGCAACTTGAATTGCGTGTGTGCAGCCTTTTGCTCAAAAGTGATCAACGTTTCGTTTTCAGAGTCTCTTTTGACAATCTCTTCGAGAGCTGTTTTCAGTCATTAACAGAGCTGTTCTGAAAGTGTCCAAGCGGCCTGTTCTTAGAGTGGACTGTTTTTTGCATTCGTTCTCAAGTTATATCAAACTATCAAAGTGTTGTTTTCTGCCTTTCACGAGCACATTTTGACTTGTTGTTGAATAATCCTATAATGTAACTCTAAATGACAATCAGAGCAACTTGAATTGCGTGTGTGCAGCTTTTTGCTCAAAAGTGATCAACGTTTCGTTTTCAGAGTCTCTTTTGACAATCTCTTCGAGAGCTGTTTTCAGTCATTAACAGAGCTGTTCTGAAAGTGTCCAAGCGGCCTGTTCTTAGAGTGGACTGTTTTTGCATTCGTTTTCAAGTTATATCAAACTATCAAAGTGTTGTTTTCTGCCTTTCACGAGCACATTTTGACTTGTTGTTGAATAATCCTATAATGTAACTCTAAATGACAATCAGAGCAACTTGAATTGCGTGTGTGCAGCCTTTTGCTCAAAAGTGATCAACGTTTCGTTTACAGAGTCTCTTTTGACAATCTCTTCGAGAGCTGTTTTCAGTCATTAACAGAGCTGTTCTGAAAGTGTCCAAGCGGCCTGTTCTTAGAGTGGATTGTTTTTTGCATTCGTTCTCAAGTTATATCAAACTATCAAAGTGTTGTTTTCTGCCTTTCACGAGCACATTTTGACTTGTTGTTGAATAATCCTATAATGTAACTCTAAATGACAATCAGAGCAACTTGAATTGCGTGTGTGCAGCCTTTTGCTCAAAAGTGATCAACGTTTCGTTTTCAGAGTCTCTTTTGACAATCTCTTCGAGAGCTGTTTTCAGTCATTAACAGAGCTGTTCTGAAAGTGTCCAAGCGGCCTGTTCTTAGAGTGGACTGTTTTTGCATTCGTTCTCAAGTTATATCAAACTATCAAAGTGTTGTTTTCTGCCTTTCACGAGCACATTTTGACTTGTTGTTGAATAATCCTATAATGTAACTCTAAATGACAATCAGAGCAACTTGAATTGCGTGTGTGCAGCCTTTTGCTCAAAAGTGATCAACGTTTCGTTTTCGGAGTCTCTTTTGACAATCTCTTCGAGAGCTGTTTTCAGTCATTAACTGAGCTGTTCTGAAAGTGTCCAAGCGGCCTGTTCTTAGAGTGGACTGTTTTTTGCATTCGTTCTCAAGTTATATCAAACTATCAAAGTGTTGTTTTCTGCCTTTCACGAGCACATTTTGACTTGTTGTTGAATAATCCTATATTGTAACTCTAAATGACAATCAGAGCAACTTGAATTGCGTGTGTGCAGCCTTTTGCTCAAAAGTGATCAACGTTTCGTTTTCGGAGTCTCTTTTGACAATCTCTTCGAGAGCTGTTTTCAGTCATTAACTGAGCTGTTCTGAAAGTGTCCAAGCGGCCTGTTCTTAGAGTGGACTGTTTTTTGCATTCGTTCTCAAGTTATATCAAACTATCAAAGTGTTGTTTTCTGCCTTTCACGAGCACATTTTGACTTGTTGTTGAATAATCCTATAATGTAACTCTAAATGACAATCAGAGCAACTTGAATTGCGTGTGTGCTGCCTTTTGCTCAAAAGTGATCAACGTTTCGTTTTCAGAGTCTCTTTTGACAATCTCTTCGAGAGCTGTTTTCAGTCATTAACAGAGCTGTTCTGAAAGTGTCCAAGCGGCCTGTTCTTAGAGTGGACTGTTTTTTGCATTCGTTCTCAAGTTATATCAAACTATCAAAGTGTTGTTTTCTGCCTTTCACGAGCACATTTTGACTTGTTGTTGAATAATCCTATAATGTAACTCTAAATGACAATCAGAGCAACTTGAATTGCGTGTGTGCAGCTTTTTGCTCAAAAGTGATCAACGTTTCGTTTTCAGAGTCTCTTTTGACAATCTCTTCGAGAGCTGTTTTCAGTCATTAACAGAGCTGTTCTGAAAGTGTCCAAGCGGCCTGTTCTTAGAGTGGACTGTTTTTGCATTCGTTTTCAAGTTATATCAAACTATCAAAGTGTTGTTTTCTGCCTTTCACGAGCACATTTTGACTTGTTGTTGAATAATCCTATAATGTAACTCTAAATGACAATCAGAGCAACTTGAATTGCGTGTGTGCTGCCTTTTGCTCAAAAGTGATCAACGTTTCGTTTTCAGAGTCTCTTTTGACAATCTCTTCGAGAGCTGTTTTCAGTCATTAACAGAGCTGTTCTGAAAGTGTCCAAGCGGCCTGTTCTTAGAGTGGACTGTTTTTTGCATTCGTTCTCAAGTTATATCAAACTATCAAAGTGTTGTTTTCTGCCTTTCACGAGCACATTTTGACTTGTTGTTGAATAATCCTATAATGTAACTCTAAATGACAATCAGAGCAACTTGAATTGCGTGTGTGCAGCTTTTTGCTCAAAAGTGATCAACGTTTCGTTTTCAGAGTCTCTTTTGACAATCTCTTCGAGAGCTGTTTTCAGTCATTAACAGAGCTGTTCTGAAAGTGTCCAAGCGGCCTGTTCTTAGAGTGGACTGTTTTTGCATTCGTTTTCAGGGGAGGCTGGTTCATTAGGTGCAATTGGGCAATGCCCCACCAAAGGGAGAAGAGAGAGATTTTTTTTCTATGACTTCTAGACAGTGTTGCTTCTGAATATCATAGTCCAATCAGCTAGTGTTCTGTGGAGTATATCATAGTCCAATCAGCTAGTGTTCTGTGGAGTATGTTCCAATCAGCTTCAAGTCCCGCCCCTTTCGGGGCAACTTTCAGTCTACTCGAAGTTGCACTAGGCTGTTCTCGTAGACTTGCATGTAAAATCTATTTTGGTAACTTCAGGCCATTCGGTCAATTGTCTATGGGGTTTTGGGACATGCACCGAAAGGGGCGGGACTTGAAGCTGATTGGAACATACTCCACAGAACACTAGCTGATTGGACTATGATATACGCCACAGAACACTAGCTGATTGGACTATGATATTCAGAAGCAACACTGTCTAGAAGTCATAGAAAAAAAATCTCTCTCTTCTCCCTTTGGTGGGGAGCCAGCCTCCCCTGCTTGAGGATATTACAACTGGACCTATTACCGAAGTCAAACTTCGTTTGTGGTCGCCATCTCCGCGCAATCTCCGCGCAATCTCCGCGGCTGTTAGGCTGCTACTGTTGGTGTTTTGCGAAGCCAGAATACACAAACTCGACCTGAAGGTAAGAGAGTCAGCTAAGATAAAAGCTACTTCAAACATTTAGTAATATCGTCAGCATGGTACGTTTTCTATTGTCGTCTTTTAGCTTGTTTGTTTATGTATTCAGCACACGCACACACACACACACGCACACGCACACACGCACACACGCACACACGCACACACACACACACACACACACACACACACACACACACACACACACACACACTCACACTCACACACTCACTAGAGGGGATGAAGAGGTCTGTAGAGGTGGGTAGGGGGGATGAAGAGGTCTGTACAGGGGGGTAGAGGGGATAAAGAGGTCTGTACAGGGGGGTAGAGGGGATGAAGAGGTCTGTACAGGGGGGTAGAGGGGATGGAGAGGTCTGTACAGGGGGGGTAGAGGGGATGGAGAGGTCTGTACAGGGGGGTAGGGGGGATGAGGAGATATGTAGAGGTGGGTAGGGGGGATGAAGAGGTCTGTAGAGGTGGGTAGGGGGGATGAAGAGGTCTGTAGAGGTGGGTAGGGGGGATGAAGAGGTCTGTACAGGGGGGTAGAGGGGATGAAGAGGTCTGTACAGGGGGGTAGAGGGGATGAAGAGGTCTGTACAGGGGGGTAGAGGGGATGGAGAGGTCTGTACAGGGGGGTAGGGGGGATGAGGAGGTATGTACAGGGGGGTAGAGGGGATGAAGAGGTCTGTACAGGGGGGTAGAGGGGATGAAGAGGTCTGTACAGGGGGGGTAGAGGGGATGGAGAGGTCTGTACAGGGGGGTAGGGGGGATGAGGAGGTATGTACAGGGGGGTAGAGGGGATGAAGAGGTCTGTACAGGGGGGTAGGGGGGATGAGGAGGTATGTACAGGGGGGTAGAGGGGATGAAGAGGTCTGTACAGGGGGGTAGGGGGGATGAGGAGGTATGTACAGGGGGGTAGAGGGGATGAAGAGGTCTGTACAGGGGGGTAGGGGGGATGAGGAGGTATGTACAGGGGGGTAGAGGGGATGGAGAGGTCTGTACAGGGGGTAGAGGGGATGGAGAGGTGGGTAGAGGAGATGTAGAGGTGGGTAGAGGTGATGAAGAGGTCTGTAGAGGTGGGTAGAGGGGATGAAGAGGTCTGTACAGGGGGGTAGAGGGGATGAAGAGGTCTGTAGAGGTGGGTAGAGGGGATGAAGAGGTCTGTACAGGGGGGTAGAGGGGATGGCGAGGTCTGTACAGGGGGGTAGAGCTATTCTCATGCTAAAATCGACTGTAAATCCAGATTTTAAAGTTGATATTCTTCCCCGTGGAGCATGCCCCCATAACCTGTGCCCCACCCAAAATGTTTAGCACCAGCCGCCACTGTTCGTTTTCAAGTTATATCAAACTATCAAAGTGTTGTTTTCTGCCTTTCACGAGCACATTTTGACTTGTTGTTGAATAATCCTATAATGTAACTCTAAATGACAATCAGAGCAACTTGAATTGCGTGTGTGCAGCCTTTTGCTCAAAAGTGATCAACGTTTCGTTTTCAGAGTCTCTTTTGACAATCTCTTCGAGAGCTGTTTTCAGTCATTAACAGAGCTGTTCTGAAAGTGTCCAAGCGGCCTGTTCTTAGAGTGGACTGTTTTTGCATTCGTTCTCAAGTTATATCAAACTATCAAAGTGTTGTTTTCTGCCTTTCACGAGCACATTTTGACTTGTTGTTGAATAATCCTATAATGTAACTCTAAATGACAATCAGAGCAACTTGAATTGCGTGTGTGCAGCCTTTTGCTCAAAAGTGATCAACGTTTCGTTTTCGGAGTCTCTTTTGACAATCTCTTCGAGAGCTGTTTTCAGTCATTAACTGAGCTGTTCTGAAAGTGTCCAAGCGGCCTGTTCTTAGAGTGGACTGTTTTTTGCATTCGTTCTCAAGTTATATCAAACTATCAAAGTGTTGTTTTCTGCCTTTCACGAGCACATTTTGACTTGTTGTTGAATAATCCTATATTGTAACTCTAAATGACAATCAGAGCAACTTGAATTGCGTGTGTGCAGCCTTTTGCTCAAAAGTGATCAACGTTTCGTTTTCGGAGTCTCTTTTGACAATCTCTTCGAGAGCTGTTTTCAGTCATTAACTGAGCTGTTCTGAAAGTGTCCAAGCGGCCTGTTCTTAGAGTGGACTGTTTTTTGCATTCGTTCTCAAGTTATATCAAACTATCAAAGTGTTGTTTTCTGCCTTTCACGAGCACATTTTGACTTGTTGTTGAATAATCCTATAATGTAACTCTAAATGACAATCAGAGCAACTTGAATTGCGTGTGTGCTGCCTTTTGCTCAAAAGTGATCAACGTTTCGTTTTCAGAGTCTCTTTTGACAATCTCTTCGAGAGCTGTTTTCAGTCATTAACAGAGCTGTTCTGAAAGTGTCCAAGCGGCCTGTTCTTAGAGTGGACTGTTTTTTGCATTCGTTCTCAAGTTATATCAAACTATCAAAGTGTTGTTTTCTGCCTTTCACGAGCACATTTTGACTTGTTGTTGAATAATCCTATAATGTAACTCTAAATGACAATCAGAGCAACTTGAATTGCGTGTGTGCAGCTTTTTGCTCAAAAGTGATCAACGTTTCGTTTTCAGAGTCTCTTTTGACAATCTCTTCGAGAGCTGTTTTCAGTCATTAACAGAGCTGTTCTGAAAGTGTCCAAGCGGCCTGTTCTTAGAGTGGACTGTTTTTTGCATTCGTTCTCAAGTTATATCAAACTATCAAAGTGTTGTTTTCTGCCTTTCACGAGCACATTTTGACTTGTTGTTGAATAATCCTATAATGTAACTCTAAATGACAATCAGAGCAACTTGAATTGCGTGTGTGCAGCCTTTTGCTCAAAAGTGATCAACGTTTCGTTTTCGGAGTCTCTTTTGACAATCTCTTCGAGAGCTGTTTTCAGTCATTAACTGAGCTGTTCTGAAAGTGTCCAAGCGGCCTGTTCTTAGAGTGGACTGTTTTTTGCATTCGTTCTCAAGTCATATCAAACTATCAAAGTGTTGTTTTCTGCCTTTCACGACACATTTTGACTTGTTGTTGAATAATCCTATAATGTAACTCTAAATGACAATCAGAGCAACTTGAATTGCGTGTGTGCAGCCTTTTGCTCAAAAGTGATCAACGTTTCGTTTTCAGAGTCTCTTTTGACAATCTCTTCGAGAACTGTTTTCAGTCATTAACAGAGCTGTTCTGAAAGTGTCCAAGCGGCCTGTTCTTAGAGTGGACTGTTTTTTGCATTCGTTCTCAAGTTATATCAAACTATCAAAGTGTTGTTTTCTGCCTTTCACGAGCACATGTTGACTTGTTGTTGAATAATCCTATAATGTAACTCTAAATTACAATCAGAGCAACTTGAATTGCGTGTGTGCAGCCTTTTGCTCAAAAGTGATCAACGTTTCGTTTTCAGAGTCTCTTTTGACAATCTCTTCGAGAGCTGTTTTCAGTCATTAACAGAGCTGTTCTGAAAGTGTCCAAGCGGCCTGTTCTTAGAGTGGACTGTTTTTTGCATTCGTTCTCAAGTTATATCAAACTATCAAAGTGTTGTTTTCTGCCTTTCACGAGCACATTTTGACTTGTTGTTGAATAATCCTATAATGTAACTCTAAATGACAATCAGAGCAACTTGAATTGCGTGTGTGCAGCTTTTTGCTCAAAAGTGATCAACGTTTCGTTTTCAGAGTCTCTTTTGACAATCTCTTCGAGAGCTGTTTTCAGTCATTAACAGAGCTGTTCTGAAAGTGTCCAAGCGGCCTGTTCTTAGAGTGGACTGTTTTTGCATTCGTTTTCAAGTTATATCAAACTATCAAAGTGTTGTTTTCTGCCTTTCACGAGCACATTTTGACTTGTTGTTGAATAATCCTATAATGTAACTCTAAATGACAATCAGAGCAACTTGAATTGCGTGTGTGCAGCCTTTTGCTCAAAAGTGATCAACGTTTCGTTTACAGAGTCTCTTTTGACAATCTCTTCGAGAGCTGTTTTCAGTCATTAACAGAGCTGTTCTGAAAGTGTCCAAGCGGCCTGTTCTTAGAGTGGATTGTTTTTTGCATTCGTTCTCAAGTTATATCAAACTATCAAAGTGTTGTTTTCTGCCTTTCACGAGCACATTTTGACTTGTTGTTGAATAATCCTATAATGTAACTCTAAATGACAATCAGAGCAACTTGAATTGCGTGTGTGCAGCCTTTTGCTCAAAAGTGATCAACGTTTCGTTTTCAGAGTCTCTTTTGACAATGTCTTCGAGAGCTGTTTTCAGTCATTAACAGAGCTGTTCTGAAAGTGTCCAAGCGGCCTGTTCTTAGAGTGGACTGTTTTTGCATTCGTTCTCAAGTTATATCAAACTATCAAAGTGTTGTTTTCTGCCTTTCACGAGCACATTTTGACTTGTTGTTGAATAATCCTATAATGTAACTCTAAATGACAATCAGAGCAACTTGAATTGCGTGTGTGCAGCCTTTTGCTCAAAAGTGATCAACGTTTCGTTTTCGGAGTCTCTTTTGACAATCTCTTCGAGAGCTGTTTTCAGTCATTAACTGAGCTGTTCTGAAAGTGTCCAAGCGGCCTGTTCTTAGAGTGGACTGTTTTTTGCATTCGTTCTCAAGTTATATCAAACTATCAAAGTGTTGTTTTCTGCCTTTCACGAGCACATTTTGACTTGTTGTTGAATAATCCTATATTGTAACTCTAAATGACAATCAGAGCAACTTGAATTGCGTGTGTGCAGCCTTTTGCTCAAAAGTGATCAACGTTTCGTTTTCGGAGTCTCTTTTGACAATCTCTTCGAGAGCTGTTTTCAGTCATTAACAGAGCTGTTCTGAAAGTGTCCAAGCGGCCTGTTCTTAGAGTGGACTGTTTTTTGCATTCGTTCTCAAGTTATATCAAACTATCAAAGTGTTGTTTTCTGCCTTTCACGAGCACATTTTGACTTGTTGTTGAATAATCCTATAATGTAACTCTAAATGACAATCAGAGCAACTTGAATTGCGTGTGTGCAGCCTTTTGCTCAAAAGTGATCAACGTTTCGTTTTCAGAGTCTCTTTTGACAATCTCTTCGAGAGCTGTTTTCAGTCATTAACAGAGCTGTTCTGAAAGTGTCCAAGCGGCCTGTTCTTAGAGTGGACTGTTTTTTGCATTCGTTCTCAAGTTATATCAAACTATCAAAGTGTTGTTTTCTGCCTTTCACGAGCACATTTTGACTTGTTGTTGAATAATCCTATAATGTAACTCTAAATGACAATCAGAGCAACTTGAATTGCGTGTGTGCAGCCTTTTGCTCAAATGTGATCAACGTTTCGTTTTCAGAGTCTCTTTTGACAATCTCTTCGAGAGCTGTTTTCAGTCATTAACAGAGCTGTTCTGAAAGTGTCCAAGCGGCCTGTTCTTAGAGTGGACTGTTTTTTGCATTCGTTCTCAAGTTATATCAAACTATCAAAGTGTTGTTTTCTGCCTTTCACGAGCACATTTTGACTTGTTGTTGAATAATCCTATAATGTAACTCTAAATGACAATCAGAGCAACTTGAATTGCGTGTGTGCAGCCTTTTGCTCAAAAGTGATCAACGTTTCGTTTTCGGAGTCTCTTTTGACAATCTCTTCGAGAGCTGTTTTCAGTCATTAACTGAGCTGTTCTGAAAGTGTCCAAGCGGCCTGTTCTTGGAGTGGACTGTTTTTTGCATTCGTTCTCAAGTCATATCAAACTATCAAAGTGTTGTTTTCTGCCTTTCACGACACATTTTGACTTGTTGTTGAATAATCCTATAATGTAACTCTAAATGACAATCAGAGCAACTTGAATTGCGTGTGTGCAGCCTTTTGCTCAAAAGTGATCAACGTTTCGTTTTCAGAGTCTCTTTTGACAATCTCTTCGAGAGCTGTTTTCAGTCATTAACAAAGCTGTTCTGAAAGTGTCCAAGCGGCCTGTTCTTAGAGTGGACTGTTTTTTGCATTCGTTCTCAAGTTATATCAAACTATCAAAGTGTTGTTTTCTGCCTTTCACGAGCACATGTTGACTTGTTGTTGAATAATCCTATAATGTAACTCTAAATTACAATCAGAGCAACTTGAATTGCGTGTGTGCAGCCTTTTGCTCAAAAGTGATCAACGTTTCGTTTTCAGAGTCTCTTTTGACAATCTCTTCGAGAGCTGTTTTCAGTCATTAACAGAGCTGTTCTGAAAGTGTCCAAGCGGCCTGTTCTTAGAGTGGACTGTTTTTGCATTCGTTTTCAAGTTATATCAAACTATCAAAGTGTTGTTTTCTGCCTTTCACGAGCACATTTTGACTTGTTGTTGAATAATCCTATAATGTAACTCTAAATGACAATCAGAGCAACTTGAATTGCGTGTGTGCAGCCTTTTGCTCAAAAGTGATCAACGTTTCGTTTACAGAGTCTCTTTTGACAATCTCTTCGAGAGCTGTTTTCAGTCATTAACAGAGCTGTTCTGAAAGTGTCCAAGCGGCCTGTTCTTAGAGTGGATTGTTTTTTGCATTCGTTCTCAAGTTATATCAAACTATCAAAGTGTTGTTTTCTGCCTTTCACGAGCACATTTTGACTTGTTGTTGAATAATCCTATAATGTAACTCTAAATGACAATCAGAGCAACTTGAATTGCGTGTGTGCAGCCTTTTGCTCAAAAGTGATCAACGTTTCGTTTTCAGAGTCTCTTTTGACAATCTCTTCGAGAGCTGTTTTCAGTCATTAACAGAGCTGTTCTGAAAGTGTCCAAGCGGCCTGTTCTTAGAGTGGACTGTTTTTGCATTCGTTCTCAAGTTATATCAAACTATCAAAGTGTTGTTTTCTGCCTTTCACGAGCACATTTTGACTTGTTGTTGAATAATCCTATAATGTAACTCTAAATGACAATCAGAGCAACTTGAATTGCGTGTGTGCAGCCTTTTGCTCAAAAGTGATCAACGTTTCGTTTTCGGAGTCTCTTTTGACAATCTCTTCGAGAGCTGTTTTCAGTCATTAACTGAGCTGTTCTGAAAGTGTCCAAGCGGCCTGTTCTTAGAGTGGACTGTTTTTTGCATTCGTTCTCAAGTTATATCAAACTATCAAAGTGTTGTTTTCTGCCTTTCACGAGCACATTTTGACTTGTTGTTGAATAATCCTATATTGTAACTCTAAATGACAATCAGAGCAACTTGAATTGCGTGTGTGCAGCCTTTTGCTCAAAAGTGATCAACGTTTCGTTTTCGGAGTCTCTTTTGACAATCTCTTCGAGAGCTGTTTTCAGTCATTAACTGAGCTGTTCTGAAAGTGTCCAAGCGGCCTGTTCTTAGAGTGGACTGTTTTTTGCATTCGTTCTCAAGTTATATCAAACTATCAAAGTGTTGTTTTCTGCCTTTCACGAGCACATTTTGACTTGTTGTTGAATAATCCTATAATGTAACTCTAAATGACAATCAGAGCAACTTGAATTGCGTGTGTGCTGCCTTTTGCTCAAAAGTGATCAACGTTTCGTTTTCAGAGTCTCTTTTGACAATCTCTTCGAGAGCTGTTTTCAGTCATTAACAGAGCTGTTCTGAAAGTGTCCAAGCGGCCTGTTCTTAGAGTGGACTGTTTTTTGCATTCGTTCTCAAGTTATATCAAACTATCAAAGTGTTGTTTTCTGCCTTTCACGAGCACATTTTGACTTGTTGTTGAATAATCCTATAATGTAACTCTAAATGACAATCAGAGCAACTTGAATTGCGTGTGTGCAGCTTTTTGCTCAAAAGTGATCAACGTTTCGTTTTCAGAGTCTCTTTTGACAATCTCTTCGAGAGCTGTTTTCAGTCATTAACAGAGCTGTTCTGAAAGTGTCCAAGCGGCCTGTTCTTAGAGTGGACTGTTTTTTGCATTCGTTCTCAAGTTATATCAAACTATCAAAGTGTTGTTTTCTGCCTTTCACGAGCACATTTTGACTTGTTGTTGAATAATCCTATAATGTAACTCTAAATGACAATCAGAGCAACTTGAATTGCGTGTGTGCAGCCTTTTGCTCAAAAGTGATCAACGTTTCGTTTTCGGAGTCTCTTTTGACAATCTCTTCGAGAGCTGTTTTCAGTCATTAACTGAGCTGTTCTGAAAGTGTCCAAGCGGCCTGTTCTTAGAGTGGACTGTTTTTTGCATTCGTTCTCAAGTCATATCAAACTATCAAAGTGTTGTTTTCTGCCTTTCACGACACATTTTGACTTGTTGTTGAATAATCCTATAATGTAACTCTAAATGACAATCAGAGCAACTTGAATTGCGTGTGTGCAGCCTTTTGCTCAAAAGTGATCAACGTTTCGTTTTCAGAGTCTCTTTTGACAATCTCTTCGAGAGCTGTTTTCAGTCATTAACAGAGCTGTTCTGAAAGTGTCCAAGCGGCCTGTTCTTAGAGTGGACTGTTTTTTGCATTCGTTCTCAAGTTATATCAAACTATCAAAGTGTTGTTTTCTGCCTTTCACGAGCACATGTTGACTTGTTGTTGAATAATCCTATAATGTAACTCTAAATTACAATCAGAGCAACTTGAATTGCGTGTGTGCAGCCTTTTGCTCAAAAGTGATCAACGTTTCGTTTTCAGAGTCTCTTTTGACAATCTCTTCGAGAGCTGTTTTCAGTCATTAACAGAGCTGTTCTGAAAGTGTCCAAGCGGCCTGTTCTTAGAGTGGACTGTTTTTTGCATTCGTTCTCAAGTTATATCAAACTATCAAAGTGTTGTTTTCTGCCTTTCACGAGCACATTTTGACTTGTTGTTGAATAATCCTATAATGTAACTCTAAATGACAATCAGAGCAACTTGAATTGCGTGTGTGCAGCTTTTTGCTCAAAAGTGATCAACGTTTCGTTTTCAGAGTCTCTTTTGACAATCTCTTCGAGAGCTGTTTTCAGTCATTAACAGAGCTGTTCTGAAAGTGTCCAAGCGGCCTGTTCTTAGAGTGGACTGTTTTTGCATTCGTTTTCAAGTTATATCAAACTATCAAAGTGTTGTTTTCTGCCTTTCACGAGCACATTTTGACTTGTTGTTGAATAATCCTATAATGTAACTCTAAATGACAATCAGAGCAACTTGAATTGCGTGTGTGCAGCCTTTTGCTCAAAAGTGATCAACGTTTCGTTTACAGAGTCTCTTTTGACAATCTCTTCGAGAGCTGTTTTCAGTCATTAACAGAGCTGTTCTGAAAGTGTCCAAGCGGCCTGTTCTTAGAGTGGATTGTTTTTTGCATTCGTTCTCAAGTTATATCAAACTATCAAAGTGTTGTTTTCTGCCTTTCACGAGCACATTTTGACTTGTTGTTGAATAATCCTATAATGTAACTCTAAATGACAATCAGAGCAACTTGAATTGCGTGTGTGCAGCCTTTTGCTCAAAAGTGATCAACGTTTCGTTTTCAGAGTCTCTTTTGACAATCTCTTCGAGAGCTGTTTTCAGTCATTAACAGAGCTGTTCTGAAAGTGTCCAAGCGGCCTGTTCTTAGAGTGGACTGTTTTTGCATTCGTTCTCAAGTTATATCAAACTATCAAAGTGTTGTTTTCTGCCTTTCACGAGCACATTTTGACTTGTTGTTGAATAATCCTATAATGTAACTCTAAATGACAATCAGAGCAACTTGAATTGCGTGTGTGCAGCCTTTTGCTCAAAAGTGATCAACGTTTCGTTTTCGGAGTCTCTTTTGACAATCTCTTCGAGAGCTGTTTTCAGTCATTAACTGAGCTGTTCTGAAAGTGTCCAAGCGGCCTGTTCTTAGAGTGGACTGTTTTTTGCATTCGTTCTCAAGTTATATCAAACTATCAAAGTGTTGTTTTCTGCCTTTCACGAGCACATTTTGACTTGTTGTTGAATAATCCTATATTGTAACTCTAAATGACAATCAGAGCAACTTGAATTGCGTGTGTGCAGCCTTTTGCTCAAAAGTGATCAACGTTTCGTTTTCGGAGTCTCTTTTGACAATCTCTTCGAGAGCTGTTTTCAGTCATTAACTGAGCTGTTCTGAAAGTGTCCAAGCGGCCTGTTCTTAGAGTGGACTGTTTTTTGCATTCGTTCTCAAGTTATATCAAACTATCAAAGTGTTGTTTTCTGCCTTTCACGAGCACATTTTGACTTGTTGTTGAATAATCCTATAATGTAACTCTAAATGACAATCAGAGCAACTTGAATTGCGTGTGTGCTGCCTTTTGCTCAAAAGTGATCAACGTTTCGTTTTCAGAGTCTCTTTTGACAATCTCTTCGAGAGCTGTTTTCAGTCATTAACAGAGCTGTTCTGAAAGTGTCCAAGCGGCCTGTTCTTAGAGTGGACTGTTTTTTGCATTCGTTCTCAAGTTATATCAAACTATCAAAGTGTTGTTTTCTGCCTTTCACGAGCACATTTTGACTTGTTGTTGAATAATCCTATAATGTAACTCTAAATGACAATCAGAGCAACTTGAATTGCGTGTGTGCAGCTTTTTGCTCAAAAGTGATCAACGTTTCGTTTTCAGAGTCTCTTTTGACAATCTCTTCGAGAGCTGTTTTCAGTCATTAACAGAGCTGTTCTGAAAGTGTCCAAGCGGCCTGTTCTTAGAGTGGACTGTTTTTGCATTCGTTTTCAAGTTATATCAAACTATCAAAGTGTTGTTTTCTGCCTTTCACGAGCACATTTTGACTTGTTGTTGAATAATCCTATAATGTAACTCTAAATGACAATCAGAGCAACTTGAATTGCGTGTGTGCAGCCTTTTGCTCAAAAGTGATCAACGTTTCGTTTACAGAGTCTCTTTTGACAATCTCTTCGAGAGCTGTTTTCAGTCATTAACAGAGCTGTTCTGAAAGTGTCCAAGCGGCCTGTTCTTAGAGTGGATTGTTTTTTGCATTCGTTCTCAAGTTATATCAAACTATCAAAGTGTTGTTTTCTGCCTTTCACGAGCACATTTTGACTTGTTGTTGAATAATCCTATAATGTAACTCTAAATGACAATCAGAGCAACTTGAATTGCGTGTGTGCAGCCTTTTGCTCAAAAGTGATCAACGTTTCGTTTTCAGAGTCTCTTTTGACAATCTCTTCGAGAGCTGTTTTCAGTCATTAACAGAGCTGTTCTGAAAGTGTCCAAGCGGCCTGTTCTTAGAGTGGACTGTTTTTGCATTCGTTCTCAAGTTATATCAAACTATCAAAGTGTTGTTTTCTGCCTTTCACGAGCACATTTTGACTTGTTGTTGAATAATCCTATAATGTAACTCTAAATGACAATCAGAGCAACTTGAATTGCGTGTGTGCAGCCTTTTGCTCAAAAGTGATCAACGTTTCGTTTTCGGAGTCTCTTTTGACAATCTCTTCGAGAGCTGTTTTCAGTCATTAACTGAGCTGTTCTGAAAGTGTCCAAGCGGCCTGTTCTTAGAGTGGACTGTTTTTTGCATTCGTTCTCAAGTTATATCAAACTATCAAAGTGTTGTTTTCTGCCTTTCACGAGCACATTTTGACTTGTTGTTGAATAATCCTATATTGTAACTCTAAATGACAATCAGAGCAACTTGAATTGCGTGTGTGCAGCCTTTTGCTCAAAAGTGATCAACGTTTCGTTTTCGGAGTCTCTTTTGACAATCTCTTCGAGAGCTGTTTTCAGTCATTAACTGAGCTGTTCTGAAAGTGTCCAAGCGGCCTGTTCTTAGAGTGGACTGTTTTTTGCATTCGTTCTCAAGTTATATCAAACTATCAAAGTGTTGTTTTCTGCCTTTCACGAGCACATTTTGACTTGTTGTTGAATAATCCTATAATGTAACTCTAAATGACAATCAGAGCAACTTGAATTGCGTGTGTGCTGCCTTTTGCTCAAAAGTGATCAACGTTTCGTTTTCAGAGTCTCTTTTGACAATCTCTTCGAGAGCTGTTTTCAGTCATTAACAGAGCTGTTCTGAAAGTGTCCAAGCGGCCTGTTCTTAGAGTGGACTGTTTTTTGCATTCGTTCTCAAGTTATATCAAACTATCAAAGTGTTGTTTTCTGCCTTTCACGAGCACATTTTGACTTGTTGTTGAATAATCCTATAATGTAACTCTAAATGACAATCAGAGCAACTTGAATTGCGTGTGTGCAGCTTTTTGCTCAAAAGTGATCAACGTTTCGTTTTCAGAGTCTCTTTTGACAATCTCTTCGAGAGCTGTTTTCAGTCATTAACAGAGCTGTTCTGAAAGTGTCCAAGCGGCCTGTTCTTAGAGTGGACTGTTTTTTGCATTCGTTCTCAAGTTATATCAAACTATCAAAGTGTTGTTTTCTGCCTTTCACGAGCACATTTTGACTTGTTGTTGAATAATCCTATAATGTAACTCTAAATGACAATCAGAGCAACTTGAATTGCGTGTGTGCAGCCTTTTGCTCAAAAGTGATCAACGTTTCGTTTTCGGAGTCTCTTTTGACAATCTCTTCGAGAGCTGTTTTCAGTCATTAACTGAGCTGTTCTGAAAGTGTCCAAGCGGCCTGTTCTTAGAGTGGACTGTTTTTTGCATTCGTTCTCAAGTCATATCAAACTATCAAAGTGTTGTTTTCTGCCTTTCACGACACATTTTGACTTGTTGTTGAATAATCCTATAATGTAACTCTAAATGACAATCAGAGCAACTTGAATTGCGTGTGTGCAGCCTTTTGCTCAAAAGTGATCAACGTTTCGTTTTCAGAGTCTCTTTTGACAATCTCTTCGAGAACTGTTTTCAGTCATTAACAGAGCTGTTCTGAAAGTGTCCAAGCGGCCTGTTCTTAGAGTGGACTGTTTTTTGCATTCGTTCTCAAGTTATATCAAACTATCAAAGTGTTGTTTTCTGCCTTTCACGAGCACATGTTGACTTGTTGTTGAATAATCCTATAATGTAACTCTAAATTACAATCAGAGCAACTTGAATTGCGTGTGTGCAGCCTTTTGCTCAAAAGTGATCAACGTTTCGTTTTCAGAGTCTCTTTTGACAATCTCTTCGAGAGCTGTTTTCAGTCATTAACAGAGCTGTTCTGAAAGTGTCCAAGCGGCCTGTTCTTAGAGTGGACTGTTTTTTGCATTCGTTCTCAAGTTATATCAAACTATCAAAGTGTTGTTTTCTGCCTTTCACGAGCACATTTTGACTTGTTGTTGAATAATCCTATAATGTAACTCTAAATGACAATCAGAGCAACTTGAATTGCGTGTGTGCAGCTTTTTGCTCAAAAGTGATCAACGTTTCGTTTTCAGAGTCTCTTTTGACAATCTCTTCGAGAGCTGTTTTCAGTCATTAACAGAGCTGTTCTGAAAGTGTCCAAGCGGCCTGTTCTTAGAGTGGACTGTTTTTGCATTCGTTTTCAAGTTATATCAAACTATCAAAGTGTTGTTTTCTGCCTTTCACGAGCACATTTTGACTTGTTGTTGAATAATCCTATAATGTAACTCTAAATGACAATCAGAGCGACTTGAATTGCGTGTGTGCAGCCTTTTGCTCAAAAGTGATCAACGTTTCGTTTACAGAGTCTCTTTTGACAATCTCTTCGAGAGCTGTTTTCAGTCATTAACAGAGCTGTTCTGAAAGTGTCCAAGCGGCCTGTTCTTAGAGTGGATTGTTTTTTGCATTCGTTCTCAAGTTATATCAAACTATCAAAGTGTTGTTTTCTGCCTTTCACGAGCACATTTTGACTTGTTGTTGAATAATCCTATAATGTAACTCTAAATGACAATCAGAGCAACTTGAATTGCGTGTGTGCAGCCTTTTGCTCAAAAGTGATCAACGTTTCGTTTTCAGAGTCTCTTTTGACAATGTCTTCGAGAGCTGTTTTCAGTCATTAACAGAGCTGTTCTGAAAGTGTCCAAGCGGCCTGTTCTTAGAGTGGACTGTTTTTGCATTCGTTCTCAAGTTATATCAAACTATCAAAGTGTTGTTTTCTGCCTTTCACGAGCACATTTTGACTTGTTGTTGAATAATCCTATAATGTAACTCTAAATGACAATCAGAGCAACTTGAATTGCGTGTGTGCAGCCTTTTGCTCAAAAGTGATCAACGTTTCGTTTTCGGAGTCTCTTTTGACAATCTCTTCGAGAGCTGTTTTCAGTCATTAACTGAGCTGTTCTGAAAGTGTCCAAGCGGCCTGTTCTTAGAGTGGACTGTTTTTTGCATTCGTTCTCAAGTTATATCAAACTATCAAAGTGTTGTTTTCTGCCTTTCACGAGCACATTTTGACTTGTTGTTGAATAATCCTATATTGTAACTCTAAATGACAATCAGAGCAACTTGAATTGCGTGTGTGCAGCCTTTTGCTCAAAAGTGATCAACGTTTCGTTTTCGGAGTCTCTTTTGACAATCTCTTCGAGAGCTGTTTTCAGTCATTAACAGAGCTGTTCTGAAAGTGTCCAAGCGGCCTGTTCTTAGAGTGGACTGTTTTTTGCATTCGTTCTCAAGTTATATCAAACTATCAAAGTGTTGTTTTCTGCCTTTCACGAGCACATTTTGACTTGTTGTTGAATAATCCTATAATGTAACTCTAAATGACAATCAGAGCAACTTGAATTGCGTGTGTGCAGCCTTTTGCTCAAAAGTGATCAACGTTTCGTTTTCAGAGTCTCTTTTGACAATCTCTTCGAGAGCTGTTTTCAGTCATTAACAGAGCTGTTCTGAAAGTGTCCAAGCGGCCTGTTCTTAGAGTGGACTGTTTTTTGCATTCGTTCTCAAGTTATATCAAACTATCAAAGTGTTGTTTTCTGCCTTTCACGAGCACATTTTGACTTGTTGTTGAATAATCCTATAATGTAACTCTAAATGACAATCAGAGCAACTTGAATTGCGTGTGTGCAGCCTTTTGCTCAAATGTGATCAACGTTTCGTTTTCAGAGTCTCTTTTGACAATCTCTTCGAGAGCTGTTTTCAGTCATTAACAGAGCTGTTCTGAAAGTGTCCAAGCGGCCTGTTCTTAGAGTGGACTGTTTTTTGCATTCGTTCTCAAGTTATATCAAACTATCAAAGTGTTGTTTTCTGCCTTTCACGAGCACATTTTGACTTGTTGTTGAATAATCCTATAATGTAACTCTAAATGACAATCAGAGCAACTTGAATTGCGTGTGTGCAGCCTTTTGCTCAAAAGTGATCAACGTTTCGTTTTCGGAGTCTCTTTTGACAATCTCTTCGAGAGCTGTTTTCAGTCATTAACTGAGCTGTTCTGAAAGTGTCCAAGCGGCCTGTTCTTGGAGTGGACTGTTTTTTGCATTCGTTCTCAAGTCATATCAAACTATCAAAGTGTTGTTTTCTGCCTTTCACGACACATTTTGACTTGTTGTTGAATAATCCTATAATGTAACTCTAAATGACAATCAGAGCAACTTGAATTGCGTGTGTGCAGCCTTTTGCTCAAAAGTGATCAACGTTTCGTTTTCAGAGTCTCTTTTGACAATCTCTTCGAGAGCTGTTTTCAGTCATTAACAAAGCTGTTCTGAAAGTGTCCAAGCGGCCTGTTCTTAGAGTGGACTGTTTTTTGCATTCGTTCTCAAGTTATATCAAACTATCAAAGTGTTGTTTTCTGCCTTTCACGAGCACATGTTGACTTGTTGTTGAATAATCCTATAATGTAACTCTAAATTACAATCAGAGCAACTTGAATTGCGTGTGTGCAGCCTTTTGCTCAAAAGTGATCAACGTTTCGTTTTCAGAGTCTCTTTTGACAATCTCTTCGAGAGCTGTTTTCAGTCATTAACAGAGCTGTTCTGAAAGTGTCCAAGCGGCCTGTTCTTAGAGTGGACTGTTTTTTGCATTCGTTCTCAAGTTATATCAAACTATCAAAGTGTTGTTTTCTGCCTTTCACGAGCACATTTTGACTTGTTGTTGAATAATCCTATAATGTAACTCTAAATGACAATCAGAGCAACTTGAATTGCGTGTGTGCAGCTTTTTGCTCAAAAGTGATCAACGTTTCGTTTTCAGAGTCTCTTTTGACAATCTCTTCGAGAGCTGTTTTCAGTCATTAACAGAGCTGTTCTGAAAGTGTCCAAGCGGCCTGTTCTTAGAGTGGACTGTTTTTTGCATTCGTTCTCAAGTTATATCAAACTATCAAAGTGTTGTTTTCTGCCTTTCACGAGCACATTTTGACTTGTTGTTGAATAATCCTATAATGTAACTCTAAATGACAATCAGAGCAACTTGAATTGCGTGTGTGCAGCCTTTTGCTCAAAAGTGATCAACGTTTCGTTTTCGGAGTCTCTTTTGACAATCTCTTCGAGAGCTGTTTTCAGTCATTAACTGAGCTGTTCTGAAAGTGTCCAAGCGGCCTGTTCTTGGAGTGGACTGTTTTTTGCATTCGTTCTCAAGTCATATCAAACTATCAAAGTGTTGTTTTCTGCCTTTCACGACACATTTTGACTTGTTGTTGAATAATCCTATAATGTAACTCTAAATGACAATCAGAGCAACTTGAATTGCGTGTGTGCAGCCTTTTGCTCAAAAGTGATCAACGTTTCGTTTTCAGAGTCTCTTTTGACAATCTCTTCGAGAGCTGTTTTCAGTCATTAACAAAGCTGTTCTGAAAGTGTCCAAAGCGGCCTGTTCTTAGAGTGGACTGTTTTTTGCATTCGTTCTCAAGTTATATCAAACTATCAAAGTGTTGTTTTCTGCCTTTCACGAGCACATGTTGACTTGTTGTTGAATAATCCTATAATGTAACTCTAAATTACAATCAGAGCAACTTGAATTGCGTGTGTGCAGCCTTTTGCTCAAAAGTGATCAACGTTTCGTTTTCAGAGTCTCTTTTGACAATCTCTTCGAGAGCTGTTTTCAGTCATTAACAGAGCTGTTCTGAAAGTGTCCAAGCGGCCTGTTCTTAGAGTGGACTGTTTTTTGCATTCGTTCTCAAGTTATATCAAACTATCAAAGTGTTGTTTTCTGCCTTTCACGAGCACATTTTGACTTGTTGTTGAATAATCCTATAATGTAACTCTAAATGACAATCAGAGCAACTTGAATTGCGTGTGTGCAGCCTTTTGCTCAAAAGTGATCAACGTTTCGTTTTCGGAGTCTCTTTTGACAATCTCTTCGAGAGCTGTTTTCAGTCATTAACTGAGCTGTTCTGAAAGTGTCCAAGCGGCCTGTTCTTGGAGTGGACTGTTTTTTGCATTCGTTCTCAAGTCATATCAAACTATCAAAGTGTTGTTTTCTGCCTTTCACGACACATTTTGACTTGTTGTTGAATAATCCTATAATGTAACTCTAAATGACAATCAGAGCAACTTGAATTGCGTGTGTGCAGCCTTTTGCTCAAAAGTGATCAACGTTTCGTTTTCAGAGTCTCTTTTGACAATCTCTTCGAGAGCTGTTTTCAGTCATTAACAAAGCTGTTCTGAAAGTGTCCAAGCGGCCTGTTCTTAGAGTGGACTGTTTTTTGCATTTGTTCTCAAGTTATATCAAACTATCAAAGTGTTGTTTTCTGCCTTTCACGAGCACATGTTGACTTGTTGTTGAATAATCCTATAATGTAACTCTAAATTACAATCAGAGCAACTTGAATTGCGTGTGTGCAGCCTTTTGCTCAAAAGTGATCAACGTTTCGTTTTCAGAGTCTCTTTTGACAATCTCTTCGAGAGCTGTTTTCAGTCATTAACAGAGCTGTTCTGAAAGTGTCCAAGCGGCCTGTTCTTAGAGTGGACTGTTTTTTGCATTCGTTCTCAAGTTATATCAAACTATCAAAGTGTTGTTTTCTGCCTTTCACGAGCACATTTTGACTTGTTGTTGAATAATCCTATAATGTAACTCTAAATGACAATCAGAGCAACTTGAATTGCGTGTGTGCAGCTTTTTGCTCAAAAGTGATCAACGTTTCGTTTTCAGAGTCTCTTTTGACAATCTCTTCGAGAGCTGTTTTCAGTCATTAACAGAGCTGTTCTGAAAGTGTCCAAGCGGCCTGTTCTTAGAGTGGACTGTTTTTTGCATTCGTTCTCAAGTTATATCAAACTATCAAAGTGTTGTTTTCTGCCTTTCACGAGCACATTTTGACTTGTTGTTGAATAATCCTATAATGTAACTCTAAATGACAATCAGAGCAACTTGAATTGCGTGTGTGCAGCCTTTTGCTCAAAAGTGATCAACGTTTCGTTTTCGGAGTCTCTTTTGACAATCTCTTCGAGAGCTGTTTTCAGTCATTAACTGAGCTGTTCTGAAAGTGTCCAAGCGGCCTGTTCTTGGAGTGGACTGTTTTTTGCATTCGTTCTCAAGTCATATCAAACTATCAAAGTGTTGTTTTCTGCCTTTCACGACACATTTTGACTTGTTGTTGAATAATCCTATAATGTAACTCTAAATGACAATCAGAGCAACTTGAATTGCGTGTGTGCAGCCTTTTGCTCAAAAGTGATCAACGTTTCGTTTTCAGAGTCTCTTTTGACAATCTCTTCGAGAGCTGTTTTCAGTCATTAACAAAGCTGTTCTGAAAGTGTCCAAAGCGGCCTGTTCTTAGAGTGGACTGTTTTTTGCATTCGTTCTCAAGTTATATCAAACTATCAAAGTGTTGTTTTCTGCCTTTCACGAGCACATGTTGACTTGTTGTTGAATAATCCTATAATGTAACTCTAAATTACAATCAGAGCAACTTGAATTGCGTGTGTGCAGCCTTTTGCTCAAAAGTGATCAACGTTTCGTTTTCAGAGTCTCTTTTGACAATCTCTTCGAGAGCTGTTTTCAGTCATTAACAGAGCTGTTCTGAAAGTGTCCAAGCGGCCTGTTCTTAGAGTGGACTGTTTTTTGCATTCGTTCTCAAGTTATATCAAACTATCAAAGTGTTGTTTTCTGCCTTTCACGAGCACATTTTGACTTGTTGTTGAATAATCCTATAATGTAACTCTAAATGACAATCAGAGCAACTTGAATTGCGTGTGTGCAGCTTTTTGCTCAAAAGTGATCAACGTTTCGTTTTCAGAGTCTCTTTTGACAATCTCTTCGAGAGCTGTTTTCAGTCATTAACAGAGCTGTTCTGAAAGTGTCCAAGCGGCCTGTTCTTAGAGTGGACTGTTTTTTGCATTCGTTCTCAAGTTATATCAAACTATCAAAGTGTTGTTTTCTGCCTTTCACGAGCACATTTTGACTTGTTGTTGAATAATCCTATAATGTAACTCTAAATGACAATCAGAGCAACTTGAATTGCGTGTGTGCAGCCTTTTGCTCAAAAGTGATCAACGTTTCGTTTACAGAGTCTCTTTTGACAATCTCTTCGAGAGCTGTTTTCAGTCATTAACAGAGCTGTTCTGAAAGTGTCCAAGCGGCCTGTTCTTAGAGTGGACTGTTTTTTGCATTCGTTCTCAAGTTATATCAAACTATCAAAGTGTTGTTTTCTGCCTTTCACGAGCACATTTTGACTTGTTGTTGAATAATCCTATAATGTAACTCTAAATGACAATCAGAGCAACTTGAATTGCGTGTGTGCAGCCTTTTGCTCAAAAGTGATCAACGTTTCGTTTTCAGAGTCTCTTTTGACAATCTCTTCCGAGAGCTGTTTTCAGTCATTAACAGAGCTGTTCTGAAAGTGTCCAAGCGGCCTGTTCTTAGAGTGGACTGTTTTTTGCATTCGTTCTCAAGTTATATCAAACTATCAAAGTGTTGTTTTCTGCCTTTCACGAGCACATGTTGACTTGTTGTTGAATAATCCTATAATGTAACTCTAAATTACAATCAGAGCAACTTGAATTGCGTGTGTGCAGCCTTTTGCTCAAAAGTGATCAACGTTTCGTTTTCAGAGTCTCTTTTGACAATCTCTTCGAGAGCTGTTTTCAGTCATTAACAGAGCTGTTCTGAAAGTGTCCAAGCGGCCTGTTCTTAGAGTGGACTGTTTTTTGCATTCGTTCTCAAGTTATATCAAACTATCAAAGTGTTGTTTTCTGCCTTTCACGAGCACATTTTGACTTGTTGTTGAATAATCCTATAATGTAACTCTAAATGACAATCAGAGCAACTTGAATTGCGTGTGTGCAGCCTTTTGCTCAAAAGTGATCAACGTTTCGTTTTCGGAGTCTCTTTTGACAATCTCTTCGAGAGCTGTTTTCAGTCATTAACAGAGCTGTTCTGAAAGTGTCCAAGCGGCCTGTTCTTAGAGTGGACTGTTTTTTGCATTCGTTCTCAAGTTATATCAAACTATCAAAGTGTTGTTTTCTGCCTTTCACGAGCACATTTTGACTTGTTGTTGAATAATCCTATAATGTAACTCTAAATTACAATCAGAGCAACTTGAATTGCGTGTGTGCAGCCTTTTGCTCAAAAGTGATCAACGTTTCGTTTTCGGAGTCTCTTTTGACAATCTCTTCGAGAGCTGTTTTCAGTCATTAACTGAGCTGTTCTGAAAGTGTCCAAGCGGCCTGTTCTTAGAGTGGACTGTTTTTTGCATTCGTTCTCAAGTCATATCAAACTATCAAAGTGTTGTTTTCTGCCTTTCACGACACATTTTGACTTGTTGTTGAATAATCCTATAATGTAACTCTAAATGACAATCAGAGCAACTTGAATTGCGTGTGTGCAGCCTTTTGCTCAAAAGTGATCAACGTTTCGTTTTCAGAGTCTCTTTTGACAATCTCTTCGAGAGCTGTTTTCAGTCATTAACAGAGCTGTTCTGAAAGTGTCCAAGCGGCCTGTTCTTAGAGTGGACTGTTTTTTGCATTCGTTCTCAAGTTATATCAAACTATCAAAGTGTTGTTTTCTGCCTTTCACGAGCACATTTTGACTTGTTGTTGAATAATCCTATAATGTAACTCTAAATGACAATCAGAGCAACTTGAATTGCGTGTGTGCAGCCTTTTGCTCAAAAGTGATCAACGTTTCGTTTACAGAGTCTCTTTTGACAATCTCTTCGAGAGCTGTTTTCAGTCATTAACAGAGCTGTTCTGAAAGTGTCCAAGCGGCCTGTTCTTAGAGTGGACTGTTTTTTGCATTCGTTCTCAAGTTATATCAAACTATCAAAGTGTTGTTTTCTGCCTTTCACGAGCACATTTTGACTTGTTGTTGAATAATCCTATAATGTAACTCTAAATGACAATCAGAGCAACTTGAATTGCGTGTGTGCAGCCTTTTGCTCAAAAGTGATCAACGTTTCGTTTTCAGAGTCTCTTTTGACAATCTCTTCGAGAGCTGTTTTCAGTCATTAACAGAGCTGTTCTGAAAGTGTCCAAGCGGCCTGTTCTTAGAGTGGACTGTTTTTGCATTCGTTCTCAAGTTATATCAAACTATCAAAGTGTTGTTTTCTGCCTTTCACGAGCACATTTTGACTTGTTGTTGAATAATCCTATAATGTAACTCTAAATGACAATCAGAGCAACTTGAATTGCGTGTGTGCAGCCTTTTGCTCAAAAGTGATCAACGTTTCGTTTTCGGAGTCTCTTTTGACAATCTCTTCGAGAGCTGTTTTCAGTCATTAACTGAGCTGTTCTGAAAGTGTCCAAGCGGCCTGTTCTTAGAGTGGACTGTTTTTTGCATTCGTTCTCAAGTTATATCAAACTATCAAAGTGTTGTTTTCTGCCTTTCACGAGCACATTTTGACTTGTTGAATAATCCTATATTGTAACTCTAAATGACAATCAGAGCAACTTGAATTGCGTGTGTGCAGCCTTTTGCTCAAAAGTGATCAACGTTTCGTTTTCGGAGTCTCTTTTGACAATCTCTTCGAGAGCTGTTTTCAGTCATTAACAGAGCTGTTCTGAAAGTGTCCAAGCGGCCTGTTCTTAGAGTGGACTGTTTTTTGCATTCGTTCTCAAGTTATATCAAACTATCAAAGTGTTGTTTTCTGCCTTTCACGAGCACATTTTTGACTTGTTGTTGAATAATCCTATAATGTAACTCTAAATGACAATCAGAGCAACTTGAATTGCGTGTGTGCAGCTTTTTGCTCAAAAGTGATCAACGTTTCGTTTTCAGAGTCTCTTTTGACAATCTCTTCGAGAGCTGTTTTCAGTCATTAACAGAGCTGTTCTGAAAGTGTCCAAGCGGCCTGTTCTTAGAGTGGACTGTTTTTTGCATTCGTTCTCAAGTTATATCAAACTATCAAAGTGTTGTTTTCTGCCTTTCACGAGCACATTTTGACTTGTTGTTGAATAATCCTATAATGTAACTCTAAATGACAATCAGAGCAACTTGAATTGCGTGTGTGCAGCCTTTTGCTCAAAAGTGATCAACGTTTCGTTTACAGAGTCTCTTTTGACAATCTCTTCGAGAGCTGTTTTCAGTCATTAACAGAGCTGTTCTGAAAGTGTCCAAGCGGCCTGTTCTTAGAGTGGACTGTTTTTTGCATTCGTTCTCAAGTTATATCAAACTATCAAAGTGTTGTTTTCTGCCTTTCACGAGCACATTTTGACTTGTTGTTGAATAATCCTATATTGTAACTCTAAATGACAATCAGAGCAACTTGAATTGCGTGTGTGCAGCCTTTTGCTCAAAAGTGATCAACGTTTCGTTTTCGGAGTCTCTTTTGACAATCTCTTCGAGAGCTGTTTTCAGTCATTAACAGAGCTGTTCTGAAAGTGTCCAAGCGGCCTGTTCTTAGAGTGGACTGTTTTTTGCATTCGTTCTCAAGTTATATCAAACTATCAAAGTGTTGTTTTCTGCCTTTCACGAGCACATTTTGACTTGTTGTTGAATAATCCTATAATGTAACTCTAAATGACAATCAGAGCAACTTGAATTGCGTGTGTGCAGCTTTTTGCTCAAAAGTGATCAACGTTTCGTTTTCAGAGTCTCTTTTGACAATCTCTTCGAGAGCTGTTTTCAGTCATTAACAGAGCTGTTCTGAAAGTGTCCAAGCGGCCTGTTCTTAGAGTGGACTGTTTTTTGCATTCGTTCTCAAGTTATATCAAACTATCAAAGTGTTGTTTTCTGCCTTTCACGAGCACATTTTGACTTGTTGTTGAATAATCCTATAATGTAACTCTAAATGACAATCAGAGCAACTTGAATTGCGTGTGTGCAGCCTTTTGCTCAAAAGTGATCAACGTTTCGTTTACAGAGTCTCTTTTGACAATCTCTTCGAGAGCTGTTTTCAGTCATTAACAGAGCTGTTCTGAAAGTGTCCAAGCGGCCTGTTCTTAGAGTGGACTGTTTTTTGCATTCGTTCTCAAGTTATATCAAACTATCAAAGTGTTGTTTTCTGCCTTTCACGAGCACATTTTGACTTGTTGTTGAATAATCCTATATTGTAACTCTAAATGACAATCAGAGCAACTTGAATTGCGTGTGTGCAGCCTTTTGCTCAAAAGTGATCAACGTTTCGTTTTCGGAGTCTCTTTTGACAATCTCTTCGAGAGCTGTTTTCAGTCATTAACAGAGCTGTTCTGAAAGTGTCCAAGCGGCCTGTTCTTAGAGTGGACTGTTTTTTGCATTCGTTCTCAAGTTATATCAAACTATCAAAGTGTTGTTTTCTGCCTTTCACGAGCACATTTTGACTTGTTGTTGAATAATCCTATAATGTAACTCTAAATGACAATCAGAGCAACTTGAATTGCGTGTGTGCAGCCTTTTGCTCAAAAGTGATCAACGTTTCGTTTTCAGAGTCTCTTTTGACAATCTCTTCGAGAGCTGTTTTCAGTCATTAACAGAGCTGTTCTGAAAGTGTCCAAGCGGCCTGTTCTTAGAGTGGACTGTTTTTTGCATTCGTTCTCAAGTTATATCAAACTATCAAAGTGTTGTTTTCTGCCTTTCACGAGCACATTTTGACTTGTTGTTGAATAATCCTATAATGTAACTCTAAATGACAATCAGAGCAACTTGAATTGCGTGTGTGCAGCCTTTTGCTCAAAAGTGATCAACGTTTCGTTTTCAGAGTCTCTTTTGACAATCTCTTCGAGAGCTGTTTTCAGTCATTAACAGAGCTGTTCTGAAAGTGTCCAAGCGGCCTGTTCTTAGAGTGGACTGTTTTTTGCATTCGTTCTCAAGTCATATCAAACTATCAAAGTGTTGTTTTCTGCCTTTCACGACACATTTTGACTTGTTGTTGAATAATCCTATAATGTAACTCTAAATGACAATCAGAGCAACTTGAATTGCGTGTGTGCAGCCTTTTGCTCAAAAGTGATCAACGTTTCGTTTTCAGAGTCTCTTTTGACAATCTCTTCGAGAGCTGTTTTCAGTCATTAACAAAGCTGTTCTGAAAGTGTCCAAGCGGCCTGTTCTTAGAGTGGACTGTTTTTTGCATTCGTTCTCAAGTCATATCAAACTATCAAAGTGTTGTTTTCTGCCTTTCACGACACATTTTGACTTGTTGTTGAATAATCCTATAATGTAACTCTAAATGACAATCAGAGCAACTTGAATTGCGTGTGTGCAGCCTTTTGCTCAAAAGTGATCAACGTTTCGTTTTCAGAGTCTCTTTTGACAATCTCTTCGAGAGCTGTTTTCAGTCATTAACAGAGCTGTTCTGAAAGTGTCCAAGCGGCCTGTTCTTAGAGTGGACTGTTTTTTGCATTCGTTCTCAAGTTATATCAAACTATCAAAGTGTTGTTTTCTGCCTTTCACGAGCACATTTTGACTTGTTGTTGAATAATCCTATAATGTAACTCTAAATGACAATCAGAGCAACTTGAATTGCGTGTGTGCAGCTTTTTGCTCAAAAGTGATCAACGTTTCGTTTTCAGAGTCTCTTTTGACAATCTCTTCGAGAGCTGTTTTCAGTCATTAACAGAGCTGTTCTGAAAGTGTCCAAGCGGCCTGTTCTTAGAGTGGACTGTTTTTGCATTCGTTTTCAAGTTATATCAAACTATCAAAGTGTTGTTTTCTGCCTTTCACGAGCACATTTTGACTTGTTGTTGAATAATCCTATAATGTAACTCTAAATGACAATCAGAGCAACTTGAATTGCGTGTGTGCAGCCTTTTGCTCAAAAGTGATCAACGTTTCGTTTACAGAGTCTCTTTTGACAATCTCTTCGAGAGCTGTTTTCAGTCATTAACAGAGCTGTTCTGAAAGTGTCCAAGCGGCCTGTTCTTAGAGTGGACTGTTTTTTGCATTCGTTCTCAAGTTATATCAAACTATCAAAGTGTTGTTTTCTGCCTTTCACGAGCACATTTTGACTTGTTGTTGAATAATCCTATAATGTAACTCTAAATGACAATCAGAGCAACTTGAATTGCGTGTGTGCAGCCTTTTGCTCAAAAGTGATCAACGTTTCGTTTTCAGAGTCTCTTTTGACAATCTCTTCGAGAGCTGTTTTCAGTCATTAACAGAGCTGTTCTGAAAGTGTCCAAGCGGCCTGTTCTTAGAGTGGACTGTTTTTGCATTCGTTCTCAAGTTATATCAAACTATCAAAGTGTTGTTTTCTGCCTTTCACGAGCACATTTTGACTTGTTGTTGAATAATCCTATAATGTAACTCTAAATGACAATCAGAGCAACTTGAATTGCGTGTGTGCAGCCTTTTGCTCAAAAGTGATCAACGTTTCGTTTTCGGAGTCTCTTTTGACAATCTCATCGAGAGCTGTTTTCAGTCATTAACTGAGCTGTTCTGAAAGTGTCCAAGCGGCCTGTTCTTAGAGTGGACTGTTTTTTGCATTCGTTCTCAAGTTATATCAAACTATCAAAGTGTTGTTTTCTGCCTTTCACGAGCACATTTTGACTTGTTGTTGAATAATCCTATATTGTAACTCTAAATGACAATCAGAGCAACTTGAATTGCGTGTGTGCAGCCTTTTGCTCAAAAGTGATCAACGTTTCGTTTTCGGAGTCTCTTTTGACAATCTCTTCGAGAGCTGTTTTCAGTCATTAACAGAGCTGTTCTGAAAGTGTCCAAGCGGCCTGTTCTTAGAGTGGACTGTTTTTTGCATTCGTTCTCAAGTTATATCAAACTATCAAAGTGTTGTTTTCTGCCTTTCACGAGCACATTTTGACTTGTTGTTGAATAATCCTATAATGTAACTCTAAATGACAATCAGAGCAACTTGAATTGCGTGTGTGCAGCCTTTTGCTCAAAAGTGATCAACGTTTCGTTTTCAGAGTCTCTTTTGACAATCTCTTCGAGAGCTGTTTTCAGTCATTAACAGAGCTGTTCTGAAAGTGTCCAAGCGGCCTGTTCTTAGAGTGGACTGTTTTTTGCATTCGTTCTCAAGTTATATCAAACTATCAAAGTGTTGTTTTCTGCCTTTCACGAGCACATTTTGACTTGTTGTTGAATAATCCTATAATGTAACTCTAAATGACAATCAGAGCAACTTGAATTGCGTGTGTGCAGCCTTTTGCTCAAAAGTGATCAACGTTTCGTTTTCAGAGTCTCTTTTGACAATCTCTTCGAGAGCTGTTTTCAGTCATTAACAGAGCTGTTCTGAAAGTGTCCAAGCGGCCTGTTCTTAGAGTGGACTGTTTTTTGCATTCGTTCTCAAGTCATATCAAACTATCAAAGTGTTGTTTTCTGCCTTTCACGACACATTTTGACTTGTTGTTGAATAATCCTATAATGTAACTCTAAATGACAATCAGAGCAACTTGAATTGCGTGTGTGCAGCCTTTTGCTCAAAAGTGATCAACGTTTCGTTTTCAGAGTCTCTTTTGACAATCTCTTCGAGAGCTGTTTTCAGTCATTAACAAAGCTGTTCTGAAAGTGTCCAAGCGGCCTGTTCTTAGAGTGGACTGTTTTTTGCATTCGTTCTCAAGTTATATCAAACTATCAAAGTGTTGTTTTCTGCCTTTCACGAGCACATGTTGACTTGTTGTTGAATAATCCTATAATGTAACTCTAAATTACAATCAGAGCAACTTGAATTGCGTGTGTGCAGCCTTTTGCTCAAAAGTGATCAACGTTTCGTTTTCAGAGTCTCTTTTGACAATCTCTTCGAGAGCTGTTTTCAGTCATTAACAGAGCTGTTCTGAAAGTGTCCAAGCGGCCTGTTCTTAGAGTGGACTGTTTTTTGCATTCGTTCTCAAGTTATATCAAACTATCAAAGTGTTGTTTTCTGCCTTTCACGAGCACATTTTGACTTGTTGTTGAATAATCCTATAATGTAACTCTAAATGACAATCAGAGCAACTTGAATTGCGTGTGTGCAGCTTTTTGCTCAAAAGTGATCAACGTTTCGTTTTCAGAGTCTCTTTTGACAATCTCTTCGAGAGCTGTTTTCAGTCATTAACAGAGCTGTTCTGAAAGTGTCCAAGCGGCCTGTTCTTAGAGTGGACTGTTTTTTGCATTCGTTCTCAAGTTATATCAAACTATCAAAGTGTTGTTTTCTGCCTTTCACGAGCACATTTTGACTTGTTGTTGAATAATCCTATAATGTAACTCTAAATGACAATCAGAGCAACTTGAATTGCGTGTGTGCAGCCTTTTGCTCAAAAGTGATCAACGTTTCGTTTACAGAGTCTCTTTTGACAATCTCTTCGAGAGCTGTTTTCAGTCATTAACAGAGCTGTTCTGAAAGTGTCCAAGCGGCCTGTTCTTAGAGTGGACTGTTTTTTGCATTCGTTCTCAAGTTATATCAAACTATCAAAGTGTTGTTTTCTGCCTTTCACGAGCACATTTTGACTTGTTGTTGAATAATCCTATATTGTAACTCTAAATGACAATCAGAGCAACTTGAATTGCGTGTGTGCAGCCTTTTGCTCAAAAGTGATCAACGTTTCGTTTTCGGAGTCTCTTTTGACAATCTCTTCGAGAGCTGTTTTCAGTCATTAACAGAGCTGTTCTGAAAGTGTCCAAGCGGCCTGTTCTTAGAGTGGACTGTTTTTTGCATTCGTTCTCAAGTTATATCAAACTATCAAAGTGTTGTTTTCTGCCTTTCACGAGCACATTTTGACTTGTTGTTGAATAATCCTATAATGTAACTCTAAATGACAATCAGAGCAACTTGAATTGCGTGTGTGCAGCCTTTTGCTCAAAAGTGATCAACGTTTCGTTTTCAGAGTCTCTTTTGACAATCTCTTCGAGAGCTGTTTTCAGTCATTAACAGAGCTGTTCTGAAAGTGTCCAAGCGGCCTGTTCTTAGAGTGGACTGTTTTTTGCATTCGTTCTCAAGTTATATCAAACTATCAAAGTGTTGTTTTCTGCCTTTCACGAGCACATTTTGACTTGTTGTTGAATAATCCTATAATGTAACTCTAAATGACAATCAGAGCAACTTGAATTGCGTGTGTGCAGCCTTTTGCTCAAAAGTGATCAACGTTTCGTTTTCAGAGTCTCTTTTGACAATCTCTTCGAGAGCTGTTTTCAGTCATTAACAGAGCTGTTCTGAAAGTGTCCAAGCGGCCTGTTCTTAGAGTGGACTGTTTTTTGCATTCGTTCTCAAGTCATATCAAACTATCAAAGTGTTGTTTTCTGCCTTTCACGACACATTTTGACTTGTTGTTGAATAATCCTATAATGTAACTCTAAATGACAATCAGAGCAACTTGAATTGCGTGTGTGCAGCCTTTTGCTCAAAAGTGATCAACGTTTCGTTTTCAGAGTCTCTTTTGACAATCTCTTCGAGAGCTGTTTTCAGTCATTAACAAAGCTGTTCTGAAAGTGTCCAAGCGGCCTGTTCTTAGAGTGGACTGTTTTTTGCATTCGTTCTCAAGTTATATCAAACTATCAAAGTGTTGTTTTCTGCCTTTCACGAGCACATGTTGACTTGTTGTTGAATAATCCTATAATGTAACTCTAAATTACAATCAGAGCAACTTGAATTGCGTGTGTGCAGCCTTTTGCTCAAAAGTGATCAACGTTTCGTTTTCAGAGTCTCTTTTGACAATCTCTTCGAGAGCTGTTTTCAGTCATTAACAGAGCTGTTCTGAAAGTGTCCAAGCGGCCTGTTCTTAGAGTGGACTGTTTTTTGCATTCGTTCTCAAGTTATATCAAACTATCAAAGTGTTGTTTTCTGCCTTTCACGAGCACATTTTGACTTGTTGTTGAATAATCCTATAATGTAACTCTAAATGACAATCAGAGCAACTTGAATTGCGTGTGTGCAGCCTTTTGCTCAAAAGTGATCAACGTTTCGTTTACAGAGTCTCTTTTGACAATCTCTTCGAGAGCTGTTTTCAGTCATTAACAGAGCTGTTCTGAAAGTGTCCAAGCGGCCTGTTCTTAGAGTGGACTGTTTTTTGCATTCGTTCTCAAGTTATATCAAACTATCAAAGTGTTGTTTTCTGCCTTTCACGAGCACATTTTGACTTGTTGTTGAATAATCCTATAATGTAACTCTAAATGACAATCAGAGCAACTTGAATTGCGTGTGTGCAGCCTTTTGCTCAAAAGTGATCAACGTTTCGTTTTCGGAGTCTCTTTTGACAATCTCTTCGAGAGCTGTTTTCAGTCATTAACAGAGCTGTTCTGAAAGTGTCCAAGCGGCCTGTTCTTAGAGTGGACTGTTTTTTGCATTCGTTCTCAAGTTATATCAAACTATCAAAGTGTTGTTTTCTGCCTTTCACGAGCACATTTTGACTTGTTGTTGAATAATCCTATAATGTAACTCTAAATTACAATCAGAGCAACTTGAATTGCGTGTGTGCAGCCTTTTGCTCAAAAGTGATCAACGTTTCGTTTTCGGAGTCTCTTTTGACAATCTCTTCGAGAGCTGTTTTCAGTCATTAACTGAGCTGTTCTGAAAGTGTCCAAGCGGCCTGTTCTTAGAGTGGACTGTTTTTTGCATTCGTTCTCAAGTCATATCAAACTATCAAAGTGTTGTTTTCTGCCTTTCACGACACATTTTGACTTGTTGTTGAATAATCCTATAATGTAACTCTAAATGACAATCAGAGCAACTTGAATTGCGTGTGTGCAGCCTTTTGCTCAAAAGTGATCAACGTTTCGTTTTCAGAGTCTCTTTTGACAATCTCTTCGAGAGCTGTTTTCAGTCATTAACAGAGCTGTTCTGAAAGTGTCCAAGCGGCCTGTTCTTAGAGTGGACTGTTTTTTGCATTCGTTCTCAAGTTATATCAAACTATCAAAGTGTTGTTTTCTGCCTTTCACGAGCACATGTTGACTTGTTGTTGAATAATCCTATAATGTAACTCTAAATTACAATCAGAGCAACTTGAATTGCGTGTGTGCAGCCTTTTGCTCAAAAGTGATCAACGTTTCGTTTTCAGAGTCTCTTTTGACAATCTCTTCGAGAGCTGTTTTCAGTCATTAACAGAGCTGTTCTGAAAGTGTCCAAGCGGCCTGTTCTTAGAGTGGACTGTTTTTTGCATTCGTTCTCAAGTTATATCAAACTATCAAAGTGTTGTTTTCTGCCTTTCACGAGCACATTTTGACTTGTTGTTGAATAATCCTATAATGTAACTCTAAATGACAATCAGAGCAACTTGAATTGCGTGTGTGCAGCTTTTTGCTCAAAAGTGATCAACGTTTCGTTTTCAGAGTCTCTTTTGACAATCTCTTCGAGAGCTGTTTTCAGTCATTAACAGAGCTGTTCTGAAAGTGTCCAAGCGGCCTGTTCTTAGAGTGGACTGTTTTTGCATTCGTTCTCAAGTTATATCAAACTATCAAAGTGTTGTTTTCTGCCTTTCACGAGCACATTTTGACTTGTTGTTGAATAATCCTATAATGTAACTCTAAATGACAATCAGAGCAACTTGAATTGCGTGTGTGCAGCCTTTTGCTCAAAAGTGATCAACGTTTCGTTTACAGAGTCTCTTTTGACAATCTCTTCGAGAGCTGTTTTCAGTCATTAACAGAGCTGTTCTGAAAGTGTCCAAGCGGCCTGTTCTTAGAGTGGACTGTTTTTTGCATTCGTTCTCAAGTTATATCAAACTATCAAAGTGTTGTTTTCTGCCTTTCACGAGCACATTTTGACTTGTTGTTGAATAATCCTATAATGTAACTCTAAATGACAATCAGAGCAACTTGAATTGCGTGTGTGCAGCCTTTTGCTCAAAAGTGATCAACGTTTCGTTTTCAGAGTCTCTTTTGACAATCTCTTCGAGAGCTGTTTTCAGTCATTAACAGAGCTGTTCTGAAAGTGTCCAAGCGGCCTGTTCTTAGAGTGGACTGTTTTTTGCATTCGTTCTCAAGTTATATCAAACTATCAAAGTGTTGTTTTCTGCCTTTCACGAGCACATGTTGACTTGTTGTTGAATAATCCTATAATGTAACTCTAAATTACAATCAGAGCAACTTGAATTGCGTGTGTGCAGCCTTTTGCTCAAAAGTGATCAACGTTTCGTTTTCAGAGTCTCTTTTGACAATCTCTTCGAGAGCTGTTTTCAGTCATTAACAGAGCTGTTCTGAAAGTGTCCAAGCGGCCTGTTCTTAGAGTGGACTGTTTTTTGCATTCGTTCTCAAGTTATATCAAACTATCAAAGTGTTGTTTTCTGCCTTTCACGAGCACATTTTGACTTGTTGTTGAATAATCCTATAATGTAACTCTAAATGACAATCAGAGCAACTTGAATTGCGTGTGTGCAGCCTTTTGCTCAAAAGTGATCAACGTTTCGTTTTCAGAGTCTCTTTTGACAATCTCTTCGAGAGCTGTTTTCAGTCATTAACAGAGCTGTTCTGAAAGTGTCCAAGCGGCCTGTTCTTAGAGTGGACTGTTTTTTGCATTCGTTCTCAAGTTATATCAAACTATCAAAGTGTTGTTTTCTGCCTTTCACGAGCACATTTTGACTTGTTGTTGAATAATCCTATAATGTAACTCTAAATGACAATCAGAGCAACTTGAATTGCGTGTGTGCAGCCTTTTGCTCAAAAGTGATCAACGTTTCGTTTTCGGAGTCTCTTTTGACAATCTCTTCGAGAGCTGTTTTCAGTCATTAACAGAGCTGTTCTGAAAGTGTCCAAGCGGCCTGTTCTTAGAGTGGACTGTGTTTTTTGCATTCGTTCTCAAGTTATATCAAACTATCAAATTGTTGTTTTCTGCCTTTCACGAGCACATTTTGACTTGTTGTTGAATAATCCTATAATGTAACTCTAAATGACAATCAGAGCAACTTGAATTGCGTGTGTGCAGCCTTTTGCTCAAAAGTGATCAATGTTTCGTTTTCAGAGTCTCTTTTGACAATCTCTTCGAGAGCTGTTTTCAGTCATTAACAGAGCTGTTCTGAAAGTGTCCAAGCGGCCTGTTCTTAGAGTGGACTGTTTTTTGCATTCGTTCTCAAGTTATATCAAACTATCAAAGTGTTGTTTTCTGCCTTTCACAAGCACATTTTGACTTGTTGTTGAATAATCCTATAATGTAACTCTAAATGACAATCAGAGCAACTTGAATTGCGTGTGTGCAGCCTTTTGCTCAAAAGTGATCAACGTTTCGTTTTCGGAGTCTCTTTTGACAATCTCTTCGAGAGCTGTTTTCAGTCATTAACTGAGCTGTTCTGAAAGTGTCCAAGCGGCCTGTTCTTAGAGTGGACTGTTTTTTGCATTCGTTCTCAAGTCATATCAAACTATCAAAGTGTTGTTTTCTGCCTTTCACGAGCACATTTTGACTTGTTGTTGAATAATCCTATAATGTAACTCTAAATGACAATCAGAGCAACTTGAATTGCGTGTGTGCAGCCTTTTGCTCAAAAGTGATCAACGTTTCGTTTTCAGAGTCTCTTTTGACAATCTCTTCGAGAGCTGTTTTCAGTCATTAACTGAGCTGTTCTGAAAGTGTCCAAGCGGCCTGTTCTTAGAGTGGACTGTTTTTTGCATTCGTTCTCAAGTTATATCAAACTATCAAAGTGTTGTTTTCTGCCTTTCACGAGCACATTTTGACTTGTTGTTGAATAATCCTATATTGTAACTCTAAATGACAATCAGAGCAACTTGAATTGCGTGTGTGCAGCCTTTTGCTCAAAAGTGATCAACGTTTCGTTTTCAGAGTCTCTTTTGACAATCTCTTCGAGAGCTGTTTTCAGTCATTAACAGAGCTGTTCTGAAAGTGTCCAAGCGGCCTGTTCTTAGAGTGGACTGTTTTTTGCATTCGTTCTCAAGTTATATCAAACTATCAAAGTGTTGTTTTCTGCCTTTCACGAGCACATTTTGACTTGTTGTTGAATAATCCTATAATGTAACTCTAAATGACAATCAGAGCAACTTGAATTGCGTGTGTGCAGCCTTTTGCTCAAAAGTGATCAACGTTTCGTTTTCAGAGTCTCTTTTGACAATCTCTTCGAGAGCTGTTTTCAGTCATTAACTGAGCTGTTCTGAAAGTGTCCAAGCGGCCTGTTCTTAGAGTGGACTGTTTTTTGCATTCGTTCTCAAGTTATATCAAACTATCAAAGTGTTGTTTTCTGCCTTTCACGAGCACATTTTGACTTGTTGTTGAATAATCCTATATTGTAACTCTAAATGACAATCAGAGCAACTTGAATTGCGTGTGTGCAGCCTTTTGCTCAAAAGTGATCAACGTTTCGTTTTCAGAGTCTCTTTTGACAATCTCTTCGAGAGCTGTTTTCAGTCATTAACAGAGCTGTTCTGAAAGTGTCCAAGCGGCCTGTTCTTAGAGTGGACTGTTTTTTGCATTCGTTCTCAAGTTATATCAAACTATCAAAGTGTTGTTTTCTGCCTTTCACGAGCACATTTTGACTTGTTGTTGAATAATCCTATAATGTAACTCTAAATGACAATCAGAGCAACTTGAATTGCGTGTGTGCAGCCTTTTGCTCAAAAGTGATCAACGTTTCGTTTTCGGAGTCTCTTTTGACAATCTCTTCGAGAGCTGTTTTCAGTCATTAACTGAGCTGTTCTGAAAGTGTCCAAGCGGCCTGTTCTTAGAGTGGACTGTTTTTTGCATTCGTTCTCAAGTTATATCAAACTATCAAAGTGTTGTTTTCTGCCTTTCACGAGCACATGTTGACTTGTTGTTGAATAATCCTATAATGTAACTCTAAATTACAATCAGAGCAACTTGAATTGCGTGTGTGCAGCCTTTTGCTCAAAAGTGATCAACGTTTCGTTTTCAGAGTCTCTTTTGACAATCTCTTCGAGAGCTGTTTTCAGTCATTAACAGAGCTGTTCTGAAAGTGTCCAAGCGGCCTGTTCTTAGAGTGGACTGTTTTTTGCATTCGTTCTCAAGTTATATCAAACTATCAAAGTGTTGTTTTCTGCCTTTCACGAGCACATTTTGACTTGTTGTTGAATAATCCTATAATGTAACTCTAAATGACAATCAGAGCAACTTGAATTGCGTGTGTGCAGCTTTTTGCTCAAAAGTGATCAACGTTTCGTTTTCAGAGTCTCTTTTGACAATCTCTTCGAGAGCTGTTTTCAGTCATTAACAGAGCTGTTCTGAAAGTGTCCAAGCGGCCTGTTCTTAGAGTGGACTGTTTTTGCATTCGTTCTCAAGTTATATCAAACTATCAAAGTGTTGTTTTCTGCCTTTCACGAGCACATTTTGACTTGTTGTTGAATAATCCTATAATGTAACTCTAAATGACAATCAGAGCAACTTGAATTGCGTGTGTGCAGCCTTTTGCTCAAAAGTGATCAACGTTTCGTTTACAGAGTCTCTTTTGACAATCTCTTCGAGAGCTGTTTTCAGTCATTAACAGAGCTGTTCTGAAAGTGTCCAAGCGGCCTGTTCTTAGAGTGGACTGTTTTTTGCATTCGTTCTCAAGTTATATCAAACTATCAAAGTGTTGTTTTCTGCCTTTCACGAGCACATTTTGACTTGTTGTTGAATAATCCTATAATGTAACTCTAAATGACAATCAGAGCAACTTGAATTGCGTGTGTGCAGCCTTTTGCTCAAAAGTGATCAACGTTTCGTTTTCAGAGTCTCTTTTGACAATCTCTTCGAGAGCTGTTTTCAGTCATTAACAGAGCTGTTCTGAAAGTGTCCAAGCGGCCTGTTCTTAGAGTGGACTGTTTTTTGCATTCGTTCTCAAGTTATATCAAACTATCAAAGTGTTGTTTTCTGCCTTTCACGAGCACATGTTGACTTGTTGTTGAATAATCCTATAATGTAACTCTAAATTACAATCAGAGCAACTTGAATTGCGTGTGTGCAGCCTTTTGCTCAAAAGTGATCAACGTTTCGTTTTCAGAGTCTCTTTTGACAATCTCTTCGAGAGCTGTTTTCAGTCATTAACAGAGCTGTTCTGAAAGTGTCCAAGCGGCCTGTTCTTAGAGTGGACTGTTTTTTGCATTCGTTCTCAAGTTATATCAAACTATCAAAGTGTTGTTTTCTGCCTTTCACGAGCACATTTTGACTTGTTGTTGAATAATCCTATAATGTAACTCTAAATGACAATCAGAGCAACTTGAATTGCGTGTGTGCAGCCTTTTGCTCAAAAGTGATCAACGTTTCGTTTTCAGAGTCTCTTTTGACAATCTCTTCGAGAGCTGTTTTCAGTCATTAACAGAGCTGTTCTGAAAGTGTCCAAGCGGCCTGTTCTTAGAGTGGACTGTTTTTTGCATTCGTTCTCAAGTTATATCAAACTATCAAAGTGTTGTTTTCTGCCTTTCACGAGCACATTTTGACTTGTTGTTGAATAATCCTATAATGTAACTCTAAATGACAATCAGAGCAACTTGAATTGCGTGTGTGCAGCCTTTTGCTCAAAAGTGATCAACGTTTCGTTTTCGGAGTCTCTTTTGACAATCTCTTCGAGAGCTGTTTTCAGTCATTAACAGAGCTGTTCTGAAAGTGTCCAAGCGGCCTGTTCTTAGAGTGGACTGTGTTTTTTGCATTCGTTCTCAAGTTATATCAAACTATCAAATTGTTGTTTTCTGCCTTTCACGAGCACATTTTGACTTGTTGTTGAATAATCCTATAATGTAACTCTAAATGACAATCAGAGCAACTTGAATTGCGTGTGTGCAGCCTTTTGCTCAAAAGTGATCAATGTTTCGTTTTCAGAGTCTCTTTTGACAATCTCTTCGAGAGCTGTTTTCAGTCATTAACAGAGCTGTTCTGAAAGTGTCCAAGCGGCCTGTTCTTAGAGTGGACTGTTTTTTGCATTCGTTCTCAAGTTATATCAAACTATCAAAGTGTTGTTTTCTGCCTTTCACGAGCACATTTTGACTTGTTGTTGAATAATCCTATAATGTAACTCTAAATGACAATCAGAGCAACTTGAATTGCGTGTGTGCAGCCTTTTGCTCAAAAGTGATCAACGTTTCGTTTTCGGAGTCTCTTTTGACAATCTCTTCGAGAGCTGTTTTCAGTCATTAACTGAGCTGTTCTGAAAGTGTCCAAGCGGCCTGTTCTTAGAGTGGACTGTTTTTTGCATTCGTTCTCAAGTCATATCAAACTATCAAAGTGTTGTTTTCTGCCTTTCACGAGCACATTTTGACTTGTTGTTGAATAATCCTATAATGTAACTCTAAATGACAATCAGAGCAACTTGAATTGCGTGTGTGCAGCCTTTTGCTCAAAAGTGATCAACGTTTCGTTTTCAGAGTCTCTTTTGACAATCTCTTCGAGAGCTGTTTTCAGTCATTAACTGAGCTGTTCTGAAAGTGTCCAAGCGGCCTGTTCTTAGAGTGGACTGTTTTTTGCATTCGTTCTCAAGTTATATCAAACTATCAAAGTGTTGTTTTCTGCCTTTCACGAGCACATTTTGACTTGTTGTTGAATAATCCTATATTGTAACTCTAAATGACAATCAGAGCAACTTGAATTGCGTGTGTGCAGCCTTTTGCTCAAAAGTGATCAACGTTTCGTTTTCAGAGTCTCTTTTGACAATCTCTTCGAGAGCTGTTTTCAGTCATTAACAGAGCTGTTCTGAAAGTGTCCAAGCGGCCTGTTCTTAGAGTGGACTGTTTTTTGCATTCGTTCTCAAGTTATATCAAACTATCAAAGTGTTGTTTTCTGCCTTTCACGAGCACATTTTGACTTGTTGTTGAATAATCCTATAATGTAACTCTAAATGACAATCAGAGCAACTTGAATTGCGTGTGTGCAGCCTTTTGCTCAAAAGTGATCAACGTTTCGTTTTCAGAGTCTCTTTTGACAATCTCTTCGAGAGCTGTTTTCAGTCATTAACTGAGCTGTTCTGAAAGTGTCCAAGCGGCCTGTTCTTAGAGTGGACTGTTTTTTGCATTCGTTCTCAAGTTATATCAAACTATCAAAGTGTTGTTTTCTGCCTTTCACGAGCACATTTTGACTTGTTGTTGAATAATCCTATATTGTAACTCTAAATGACAATCAGAGCAACTTGAATTGCGTGTGTGCAGCCTTTTGCTCAAAAGTGATCAACGTTTCGTTTTCAGAGTCTCTTTTGACAATCTCTTCGAGAGCTGTTTTCAGTCATTAACAGAGCTGTTCTGAAAGTGTCCAAGCGGCCTGTTCTTAGAGTGGACTGTTTTTTGCATTCGTTCTCAAGTTATATCAAACTATCAAAGTGTTGTTTTCTGCCTTTCACGAGCACATTTTGACTTGTTGTTGAATAATCCTATAATGTAACTCTAAATGACAATCAGAGCAACTTGAATTGCGTGTGTGCAGCCTTTTGCTCAAAAGTGATCAACGTTTCGTTTTCGGAGTCTCTTTTGACAATCTCTTCGAGAGCTGTTTTCAGTCATTAACTGAGCTGTTCTGAAAGTGTCCAAGCGGCCTGTTCTTAGAGTGGACTGTTTTTTGCATTCGTTCTCAAGTTATATCAAACTATCAAAGTGTTGTTTTCTGCCTTTCACGAGCACATTTTGACTTGTTGTTCAATAATCCTATATTGTAACTCTAAATGACAATCAGAGCAACTTGAATTGCGTGTGTGCAGCCTTTTGCTCAAAAGTGATCAACGTTTCGTTTTCGGAGTCTCTTTTGACAATCTCTTCGAGAGCTGTTTTCAGTCATTAACAGAGCTGTTCTGAAAGAGTCCAAGCGGCCTGTTCTTAGAGTGGACTGTTTTTTGCATTCGTTCTCAAGTTATATCAAACTATCAAAGTGTTGTTTTCTGCCTTTCACGAGCACATTTTGACTTGTTGTTGAACAATCCTATAATGTAACTCTAAATGACAATCAGAGCAACTTGAATTGCGTGTGTGCAGCCTTTTGCTCAAAAGTGATCAACGTTTCGTTTTCGGAGTCTCTTTTGACAATCTCTTCGAGAGCTGTTTTCAGTCATTAACTGAGCTGTTCTGAAAGTGTCCAAGCGGCCTGTTCTTAGAGTGGACTGTTTTTTGCATTCGTTCTCAAGTTATATCAAACTATCAAATTGTTGTTTTCTGCCTTTCACGAGCACATTTTGACTTGTTGTTGAATAATCCTATAATGTAACTCTAAATGACAATCAGAGCAACTTGAATTGCGTGTGTGCAGCCTTTTGCTCAAAAGTGATCAACGTTTCGTTTTCAGAGTCTCTTTTGACAATCTCTTCGAGAGCTGTTTTCAGTCATTAACTGAGCTGTTCTGAAAGTGTCCAAGCGGCCTGTTCTTAGAGTGGACTGTTTTTTGCATTCGTTCTCAAGTTATATCAAACTATCAAAGTGTTGTTTTCTGCCTTTCACAAGCACATTTTGACTTGTTGTTGAATAATCCTATATTGTAACTCTAAATGACAATCAGAGCAACTTGAATTGCGTGTGTGCAGCCTTTTGCTCAAAAGTGATCAACGTTTCGTTTTCAGAGTCTCTTTTGACAATCTCTTCGAGAGCTGTTTTCAGTCATTAACAGAGCTGTTCTGAAAGTGTCCAAGCGGCCTGTTCTTAGAGTGGACTGTTTTTTGCATTCGTTCTCAAGTTATATCAAACTATCAAAGTGTTGTTTTCTGCCTTTCACGAGCACATTTTGACTTGTTGTTGAATAATCCTATAATGTAACTCTAAATGACAATCAGAGCAACTTGAATTGCGTGTGTGCAGCCTTTTGCTCAAAAGTGATCAACGTTTCGTTTTCAGAGTCTCTTTTGACAATCTCTTCGAGAGCTGTTTTCAGTCATTAACAGAGCTGTTCTGAAAGTGTCCAAGCGGCCTGTTCTTAGAGTGGACTGTTTTTTGCATTCGTTCTCAAGTTATATCAAACTATCAAATTGTTGTTTTCTGCCTTTCACGAGCACATTTTGACTTGTTGTTGAATAATCCTATAATGTAACTCTAAATGACAATCAGAGCAACTTGAATTGCGTGTGTGCAGCCTTTTGCTCAAAAGTGATCAATGTTTCGTTTTCAGAGTCTCTTTTGACAATGTCTTCGAGAGCTGTTTTCAGTCATTAACAGAGCTGTTCTGAAAGTGTCCAAGCGGCCTGTTCTTAGAGTGGACTGTTTTTGCATTCGTTCTCAAGTTATATCAAACTATCAAAGTGTTGTTTTCTGCCTTTCACGAGCACATTTTGACTTGTTGTTGAATAATCCTATAATGTAACTCTAAATGACAATCAGAGCAACTTGAATTGCGTGTGTGCAGCCTTTTGCTCAAAAGTGATCAACGTTTCGTTTTCGGAGTCTCTTTTGACAATCTCTTCGAGAGCTGTTTTCAGTCATTAACTGAGCTGTTCTGAAAGTGTCCAAGCGGCCTGTTCTTAGAGTGGACTGTTTTTTGCATTCGTTCTCAAGTTATATCAAACTATCAAAGTGTTGTTTTCTGCCTTTCACGAGCACATTTTGACTTGTTGTTGAATAATCCTATATTGTAACTCTAAATGACAATCAGAGCAACTTGAATTGCGTGTGTGCAGCCTTTTGCTCAAAAGTGATCAACGTTTCGTTTTCGGAGTCTCTTTTGACAATCTCTTCGAGAGCTGTTTTCAGTCATTAACAGAGCTGTTCTGAAAGTGTCCAAGCGGCCTGTTCTTAGAGTGGACTGTTTTTTGCATTCGTTCTCAAGTTATATCAAACTATCAAAGTGTTGTTTTCTGCCTTTCACGAGCACATTTTGACTTGTTGTTGAATAATCCTATAATGTAACTCTAAATGACAATCAGAGCAACTTGAATTGCGTGTGTGCAGCCTTTTGCTCAAAAGTGATCAACGTTTCGTTTTCAGAGTCTCTTTTGACAATCTCTTCGAGAGCTGTTTTCAGTCATTAACAGAGCTGTTCTGAAAGTGTCCAAGCGGCCTGTTCTTAGAGTGGACTGTTTTTTGCATTCGTTCTCAAGTTATATCAAACTATCAAAGTGTTGTTTTCTGCCTTTCACGAGCACATTTTGACTTGTTGTTGAATAATCCTATAATGTAACTCTAAATGACAATCAGAGCAACTTGAATTGCGTGTGTGCAGCCTTTTGCTCAAATGTGATCAACGTTTCGTTTTCAGAGTCTCTTTTGACAATCTCTTCGAGAGCTGTTTTCAGTCATTAACAGAGCTGTTCTGAAAGTGTCCAAGCGGCCTGTTCTTAGAGTGGACTGTTTTTTGCATTCGTTCTCAAGTTATATCAAACTATCAAAGTGTTGTTTTCTGCCTTTCACGAGCACATTTTGACTTGTTGTTGAATAATCCTATAATGTAACTCTAAATGACAATCAGAGCAACTTGAATTGCGTGTGTGCAGCCTTTTGCTCAAAAGTGATCAACGTTTCGTTTTCGGAGTCTCTTTTGACAATCTCTTCGAGAGCTGTTTTCAGTCATTAACTGAGCTGTTCTGAAAGTGTCCAAGCGGCCTGTTCTTGGAGTGGACTGTTTTTTGCATTCGTTCTCAAGTCATATCAAACTATCAAAGTGTTGTTTTCTGCCTTTCACGACACATTTTGACTTGTTGTTGAATAATCCTATAATGTAACTCTAAATGACAATCAGAGCAACTTGAATTGCGTGTGTGCAGCCTTTTGCTCAAAAGTGATCAACGTTTCGTTTTCAGAGTCTCTTTTGACAATCTCTTCGAGAGCTGTTTTCAGTCATTAACAAAGCTGTTCTGAAAGTGTCCAAGCGGCCTGTTCTTAGAGTGGACTGTTTTTTGCATTCGTTCTCAAGTTATATCAAACTATCAAAGTGTTGTTTTCTGCCTTTCACGAGCACATGTTGACTTGTTGTTGAATAATCCTATAATGTAACTCTAAATTACAATCAGAGCAACTTGAATTGCGTGTGTGCAGCCTTTTGCTCAAAAGTGATCAACGTTTCGTTTTCAGAGTCTCTTTTGACAATCTCTTCGAGAGCTGTTTTCAGTCATTAACAGAGCTGTTCTGAAAGTGTCCAAGCGGCCTGTTCTTAGAGTGGACTGTTTTTTGCATTCGTTCTCAAGTTATATCAAACTATCAAAGTGTTGTTTTCTGCCTTTCACGAGCACATTTTGACTTGTTGTTGAATAATCCTATAATGTAACTCTAAATGACAATCAGAGCAACTTGAATTGCGTGTGTGCAGCTTTTTGCTCAAAAGTGATCAACGTTTCGTTTTCAGAGTCTCTTTTGACAATCTCTTCGAGAGCTGTTTTCAGTCATTAACAGAGCTGTTCTGAAAGTGTCCAAGCGGCCTGTTCTTAGAGTGGACTGTTTTTTGCATTCGTTCTCAAGTTATATCAAACTATCAAAGTGTTGTTTTCTGCCTTTCACGAGCACATTTTGACTTGTTGTTGAATAATCCTATAATGTAACTCTAAATGACAATCAGAGCAACTTGAATTGCGTGTGTGCAGCCTTTTGCTCAAAAGTGATCAACGTTTCGTTTTCGGAGTCTCTTTTGACAATCTCTTCGAGAGCTGTTTTCAGTCATTAACTGAGCTGTTCTGAAAGTGTCCAAGCGGCCTGTTCTTGGAGTGGACTGTTTTTTGCATTCGTTCTCAAGTCATATCAAACTATCAAAGTGTTGTTTTCTGCCTTTCACGACACATTTTGACTTGTTGTTGAATAATCCTATAATGTAACTCTAAATGACAATCAGAGCAACTTGAATTGCGTGTGTGCAGCCTTTTGCTCAAAAGTGATCAACGTTTCGTTTTCAGAGTCTCTTTTGACAATCTCTTCGAGAGCTGTTTTCAGTCATTAACAAAGCTGTTCTGAAAGTGTCCAAAGCGGCCTGTTCTTAGAGTGGACTGTTTTTTGCATTCGTTCTCAAGTTATATCAAACTATCAAAGTGTTGTTTTCTGCCTTTCACGAGCACATGTTGACTTGTTGTTGAATAATCCTATAATGTAACTCTAAATTACAATCAGAGCAACTTGAATTGCGTGTGTGCAGCCTTTTGCTCAAAAGTGATCAACGTTTCGTTTTCAGAGTCTCTTTTGACAATCTCTTCGAGAGCTGTTTTCAGTCATTAACAGAGCTGTTCTGAAAGTGTCCAAGCGGCCTGTTCTTAGAGTGGACTGTTTTTTGCATTCGTTCTCAAGTTATATCAAACTATCAAAGTGTTGTTTTCTGCCTTTCACGAGCACATTTTGACTTGTTGTTGAATAATCCTATAATGTAACTCTAAATGACAATCAGAGCAACTTGAATTGCGTGTGTGCAGCCTTTTGCTCAAAAGTGATCAACGTTTCGTTTTCGGAGTCTCTTTTGACAATCTCTTCGAGAGCTGTTTTCAGTCATTAACTGAGCTGTTCTGAAAGTGTCCAAGCGGCCTGTTCTTGGAGTGGACTGTTTTTTGCATTCGTTCTCAAGTCATATCAAACTATCAAAGTGTTGTTTTCTGCCTTTCACGACACATTTTGACTTGTTGTTGAATAATCCTATAATGTAACTCTAAATGACAATCAGAGCAACTTGAATTGCGTGTGTGCAGCCTTTTGCTCAAAAGTGATCAACGTTTCGTTTTCAGAGTCTCTTTTGACAATCTCTTCGAGAGCTGTTTTCAGTCATTAACAAAGCTGTTCTGAAAGTGTCCAAGCGGCCTGTTCTTAGAGTGGACTGTTTTTTGCATTTGTTCTCAAGTTATATCAAACTATCAAAGTGTTGTTTTCTGCCTTTCACGAGCACATGTTGACTTGTTGTTGAATAATCCTATAATGTAACTCTAAATTACAATCAGAGCAACTTGAATTGCGTGTGTGCAGCCTTTTGCTCAAAAGTGATCAACGTTTCGTTTTCAGAGTCTCTTTTGACAATCTCTTCGAGAGCTGTTTTCAGTCATTAACAGAGCTGTTCTGAAAGTGTCCAAGCGGCCTGTTCTTAGAGTGGACTGTTTTTTGCATTCGTTCTCAAGTTATATCAAACTATCAAAGTGTTGTTTTCTGCCTTTCACGAGCACATTTTGACTTGTTGTTGAATAATCCTATAATGTAACTCTAAATGACAATCAGAGCAACTTGAATTGCGTGTGTGCAGCTTTTTGCTCAAAAGTGATCAACGTTTCGTTTTCAGAGTCTCTTTTGACAATCTCTTCGAGAGCTGTTTTCAGTCATTAACAGAGCTGTTCTGAAAGTGTCCAAGCGGCCTGTTCTTAGAGTGGACTGTTTTTTGCATTCGTTCTCAAGTTATATCAAACTATCAAAGTGTTGTTTTCTGCCTTTCACGAGCACATTTTGACTTGTTGTTGAATAATCCTATAATGTAACTCTAAATGACAATCAGAGCAACTTGAATTGCGTGTGTGCAGCCTTTTGCTCAAAAGTGATCAACGTTTCGTTTTCGGAGTCTCTTTTGACAATCTCTTCGAGAGCTGTTTTCAGTCATTAACTGAGCTGTTCTGAAAGTGTCCAAGCGGCCTGTTCTTGGAGTGGACTGTTTTTTGCATTCGTTCTCAAGTCATATCAAACTATCAAAGTGTTGTTTTCTGCCTTTCACGACACATTTTGACTTGTTGTTGAATAATCCTATAATGTAACTCTAAATGACAATCAGAGCAACTTGAATTGCGTGTGTGCAGCCTTTTGCTCAAAAGTGATCAACGTTTCGTTTTCAGAGTCTCTTTTGACAATCTCTTCGAGAGCTGTTTTCAGTCATTAACAAAGCTGTTCTGAAAGTGTCCAAAGCGGCCTGTTCTTAGAGTGGACTGTTTTTTGCATTCGTTCTCAAGTTATATCAAACTATCAAAGTGTTGTTTTCTGCCTTTCACGAGCACATGTTGACTTGTTGTTGAATAATCCTATAATGTAACTCTAAATTACAATCAGAGCAACTTGAATTGCGTGTGTGCAGCCTTTTGCTCAAAAGTGATCAACGTTTCGTTTTCAGAGTCTCTTTTGACAATCTCTTCGAGAGCTGTTTTCAGTCATTAACAGAGCTGTTCTGAAAGTGTCCAAGCGGCCTGTTCTTAGAGTGGACTGTTTTTTGCATTCGTTCTCAAGTTATATCAAACTATCAAAGTGTTGTTTTCTGCCTTTCACGAGCACATTTTGACTTGTTGTTGAATAATCCTATAATGTAACTCTAAATGACAATCAGAGCAACTTGAATTGCGTGTGTGCAGCTTTTTGCTCAAAAGTGATCAACGTTTCGTTTTCAGAGTCTCTTTTGACAATCTCTTCGAGAGCTGTTTTCAGTCATTAACAGAGCTGTTCTGAAAGTGTCCAAGCGGCCTGTTCTTAGAGTGGACTGTTTTTTGCATTCGTTCTCAAGTTATATCAAACTATCAAAGTGTTGTTTTCTGCCTTTCACGAGCACATTTTGACTTGTTGTTGAATAATCCTATAATGTAACTCTAAATGACAATCAGAGCAACTTGAATTGCGTGTGTGCAGCCTTTTGCTCAAAAGTGATCAACGTTTCGTTTACAGAGTCTCTTTTGACAATCTCTTCGAGAGCTGTTTTCAGTCATTAACAGAGCTGTTCTGAAAGTGTCCAAGCGGCCTGTTCTTAGAGTGGACTGTTTTTTGCATTCGTTCTCAAGTTATATCAAACTATCAAAGTGTTGTTTTCTGCCTTTCACGAGCACATTTTGACTTGTTGTTGAATAATCCTATAATGTAACTCTAAATGACAATCAGAGCAACTTGAATTGCGTGTGTGCAGCCTTTTGCTCAAAAGTGATCAACGTTTCGTTTTCAGAGTCTCTTTTGACAATCTCTTCCGAGAGCTGTTTTCAGTCATTAACAGAGCTGTTCTGAAAGTGTCCAAGCGGCCTGTTCTTAGAGTGGACTGTTTTTTGCATTCGTTCTCAAGTTATATCAAACTATCAAAGTGTTGTTTTCTGCCTTTCACGAGCACATGTTGACTTGTTGTTGAATAATCCTATAATGTAACTCTAAATTACAATCAGAGCAACTTGAATTGCGTGTGTGCAGCCTTTTGCTCAAAAGTGATCAACGTTTCGTTTTCAGAGTCTCTTTTGACAATCTCTTCGAGAGCTGTTTTCAGTCATTAACAGAGCTGTTCTGAAAGTGTCCAAGCGGCCTGTTCTTAGAGTGGACTGTTTTTTGCATTCGTTCTCAAGTTATATCAAACTATCAAAGTGTTGTTTTCTGCCTTTCACGAGCACATTTTGACTTGTTGTTGAATAATCCTATAATGTAACTCTAAATGACAATCAGAGCAACTTGAATTGCGTGTGTGCAGCCTTTTGCTCAAAAGTGATCAACGTTTCGTTTTCGGAGTCTCTTTTGACAATCTCTTCGAGAGCTGTTTTCAGTCATTAACAGAGCTGTTCTGAAAGTGTCCAAGCGGCCTGTTCTTAGAGTGGACTGTTTTTTGCATTCGTTCTCAAGTTATATCAAACTATCAAAGTGTTGTTTTCTGCCTTTCACGAGCACATTTTGACTTGTTGTTGAATAATCCTATAATGTAACTCTAAATTACAATCAGAGCAACTTGAATTGCGTGTGTGCAGCCTTTTGCTCAAAAGTGATCAACGTTTCGTTTTCGGAGTCTCTTTTGACAATCTCTTCGAGAGCTGTTTTCAGTCATTAACTGAGCTGTTCTGAAAGTGTCCAAGCGGCCTGTTCTTAGAGTGGACTGTTTTTTGCATTCGTTCTCAAGTCATATCAAACTATCAAAGTGTTGTTTTCTGCCTTTCACGACACATTTTGACTTGTTGTTGAATAATCCTATAATGTAACTCTAAATGACAATCAGAGCAACTTGAATTGCGTGTGTGCAGCCTTTTGCTCAAAAGTGATCAACGTTTCGTTTTCAGAGTCTCTTTTGACAATCTCTTCGAGAGCTGTTTTCAGTCATTAACAGAGCTGTTCTGAAAGTGTCCAAGCGGCCTGTTCTTAGAGTGGACTGTTTTTTGCATTCGTTCTCAAGTTATATCAAACTATCAAAGTGTTGTTTTCTGCCTTTCACGAGCACATTTTGACTTGTTGTTGAATAATCCTATAATGTAACTCTAAATGACAATCAGAGCAACTTGAATTGCGTGTGTGCAGCCTTTTGCTCAAAAGTGATCAACGTTTCGTTTACAGAGTCTCTTTTGACAATCTCTTCGAGAGCTGTTTTCAGTCATTAACAGAGCTGTTCTGAAAGTGTCCAAGCGGCCTGTTCTTAGAGTGGACTGTTTTTTGCATTCGTTCTCAAGTTATATCAAACTATCAAAGTGTTGTTTTCTGCCTTTCACGAGCACATTTTGACTTGTTGTTGAATAATCCTATAATGTAACTCTAAATGACAATCAGAGCAACTTGAATTGCGTGTGTGCAGCCTTTTGCTCAAAAGTGATCAACGTTTCGTTTTCAGAGTCTCTTTTGACAATCTCTTCGAGAGCTGTTTTCAGTCATTAACAGAGCTGTTCTGAAAGTGTCCAAGCGGCCTGTTCTTAGAGTGGACTGTTTTTGCATTCGTTCTCAAGTTATATCAAACTATCAAAGTGTTGTTTTCTGCCTTTCACGAGCACATTTTGACTTGTTGTTGAATAATCCTATAATGTAACTCTAAATGACAATCAGAGCAACTTGAATTGCGTGTGTGCAGCCTTTTGCTCAAAAGTGATCAACGTTTCGTTTTCGGAGTCTCTTTTGACAATCTCTTCGAGAGCTGTTTTCAGTCATTAACTGAGCTGTTCTGAAAGTGTCCAAGCGGCCTGTTCTTAGAGTGGACTGTTTTTTGCATTCGTTCTCAAGTTATATCAAACTATCAAAGTGTTGTTTTCTGCCTTTCACGAGCACATTTTGACTTGTTGAATAATCCTATATTGTAACTCTAAATGACAATCAGAGCAACTTGAATTGCGTGTGTGCAGCCTTTTGCTCAAAAGTGATCAACGTTTCGTTTTCGGAGTCTCTTTTGACAATCTCTTCGAGAGCTGTTTTCAGTCATTAACAGAGCTGTTCTGAAAGTGTCCAAGCGGCCTGTTCTTAGAGTGGACTGTTTTTTGCATTCGTTCTCAAGTTATATCAAACTATCAAAGTGTTGTTTTCTGCCTTTCACGAGCACATTTTGACTTGTTGTTGAATAATCCTATAATGTAACTCTAAATGACAATCAGAGCAACTTGAATTGCGTGTGTGCAGCTTTTTGCTCAAAAGTGATCAACGTTTCGTTTTCAGAGTCTCTTTTGACAATCTCTTCGAGAGCTGTTTTCAGTCATTAACAGAGCTGTTCTGAAAGTGTCCAAGCGGCCTGTTCTTAGAGTGGACTGTTTTTTGCATTCGTTCTCAAGTTATATCAAACTATCAAAGTGTTGTTTTCTGCCTTTCACGAGCACATTTTGACTTGTTGTTGAATAATCCTATAATGTAACTCTAAATGACAATCAGAGCAACTTGAATTGCGTGTGTGCAGCCTTTTGCTCAAAAGTGATCAACGTTTCGTTTACAGAGTCTCTTTTGACAATCTCTTCGAGAGCTGTTTTCAGTCATTAACAGAGCTGTTCTGAAAGTGTCCAAGCGGCCTGTTCTTAGAGTGGACTGTTTTTTGCATTCGTTCTCAAGTTATATCAAACTATCAAAGTGTTGTTTTCTGCCTTTCACGAGCACATTTTGACTTGTTGTTGAATAATCCTATATTGTAACTCTAAATGACAATCAGAGCAACTTGAATTGCGTGTGTGCAGCCTTTTGCTCAAAAGTGATCAACGTTTCGTTTTCGGAGTCTCTTTTGACAATCTCTTCGAGAGCTGTTTTCAGTCATTAACAGAGCTGTTCTGAAAGTGTCCAAGCGGCCTGTTCTTAGAGTGGACTGTTTTTTGCATTCGTTCTCAAGTTATATCAAACTATCAAAGTGTTGTTTTCTGCCTTTCACGAGCACATTTTGACTTGTTGTTGAATAATCCTATAATGTAACTCTAAATGACAATCAGAGCAACTTGAATTGCGTGTGTGCAGCTTTTTGCTCAAAAGTGATCAACGTTTCGTTTTCAGAGTCTCTTTTGACAATCTCTTCGAGAGCTGTTTTCAGTCATTAACAGAGCTGTTCTGAAAGTGTCCAAGCGGCCTGTTCTTAGAGTGGACTGTTTTTTGCATTCGTTCTCAAGTTATATCAAACTATCAAAGTGTTGTTTTCTGCCTTTCACGAGCACATTTTGACTTGTTGTTGAATAATCCTATAATGTAACTCTAAATGACAATCAGAGCAACTTGAATTGCGTGTGTGCAGCCTTTTGCTCAAAAGTGATCAACGTTTCGTTTACAGAGTCTCTTTTGACAATCTCTTCGAGAGCTGTTTTCAGTCATTAACAGAGCTGTTCTGAAAGTGTCCAAGCGGCCTGTTCTTAGAGTGGACTGTTTTTTGCATTCGTTCTCAAGTTATATCAAACTATCAAAGTGTTGTTTTCTGCCTTTCACGAGCACATTTTGACTTGTTGTTGAATAATCCTATATTGTAACTCTAAATGACAATCAGAGCAACTTGAATTGCGTGTGTGCAGCCTTTTGCTCAAAAGTGATCAACGTTTCGTTTTCGGAGTCTCTTTTGACAATCTCTTCGAGAGCTGTTTTCAGTCATTAACAGAGCTGTTCTGAAAGTGTCCAAGCGGCCTGTTCTTAGAGTGGACTGTTTTTTGCATTCGTTCTCAAGTTATATCAAACTATCAAAGTGTTGTTTTCTGCCTTTCACGAGCACATTTTGACTTGTTGTTGAATAATCCTATAATGTAACTCTAAATGACAATCAGAGCAACTTGAATTGCGTGTGTGCAGCCTTTTGCTCAAAAGTGATCAACGTTTCGTTTTCAGAGTCTCTTTTGACAATCTCTTCGAGAGCTGTTTTCAGTCATTAACAGAGCTGTTCTGAAAGTGTCCAAGCGGCCTGTTCTTAGAGTGGACTGTTTTTTGCATTCGTTCTCAAGTTATATCAAACTATCAAAGTGTTGTTTTCTGCCTTTCACGAGCACATTTTGACTTGTTGTTGAATAATCCTATAATGTAACTCTAAATGACAATCAGAGCAACTTGAATTGCGTGTGTGCAGCCTTTTGCTCAAAAGTGATCAACGTTTCGTTTTCAGAGTCTCTTTTGACAATCTCTTCGAGAGCTGTTTTCAGTCATTAACAGAGCTGTTCTGAAAGTGTCCAAGCGGCCTGTTCTTAGAGTGGACTGTTTTTTGCATTCGTTCTCAAGTCATATCAAACTATCAAAGTGTTGTTTTCTGCCTTTCACGACACATTTTGACTTGTTGTTGAATAATCCTATAATGTAACTCTAAATGACAATCAGAGCAACTTGAATTGCGTGTGTGCAGCCTTTTGCTCAAAAGTGATCAACGTTTCGTTTTCAGAGTCTCTTTTGACAATCTCTTCGAGAGCTGTTTTCAGTCATTAACAAAGCTGTTCTGAAAGTGTCCAAGCGGCCTGTTCTTAGAGTGGACTGTTTTTTGCATTCGTTCTCAAGTCATATCAAACTATCAAAGTGTTGTTTTCTGCCTTTCACGACACATTTTGACTTGTTGTTGAATAATCCTATAATGTAACTCTAAATGACAATCAGAGCAACTTGAATTGCGTGTGTGCAGCCTTTTGCTCAAAAGTGATCAACGTTTCGTTTTCAGAGTCTCTTTTGACAATCTCTTCGAGAGCTGTTTTCAGTCATTAACAGAGCTGTTCTGAAAGTGTCCAAGCGGCCTGTTCTTAGAGTGGACTGTTTTTTGCATTCGTTCTCAAGTTATATCAAACTATCAAAGTGTTGTTTTCTGCCTTTCACGAGCACATTTTGACTTGTTGTTGAATAATCCTATAATGTAACTCTAAATGACAATCAGAGCAACTTGAATTGCGTGTGTGCAGCTTTTTGCTCAAAAGTGATCAACGTTTCGTTTTCAGAGTCTCTTTTGACAATCTCTTCGAGAGCTGTTTTCAGTCATTAACAGAGCTGTTCTGAAAGTGTCCAAGCGGCCTGTTCTTAGAGTGGACTGTTTTTGCATTCGTTTTCAAGTTATATCAAACTATCAAAGTGTTGTTTTCTGCCTTTCACGAGCACATTTTGACTTGTTGTTGAATAATCCTATAATGTAACTCTAAATGACAATCAGAGCAACTTGAATTGCGTGTGTGCAGCCTTTTGCTCAAAAGTGATCAACGTTTCGTTTACAGAGTCTCTTTTGACAATCTCTTCGAGAGCTGTTTTCAGTCATTAACAGAGCTGTTCTGAAAGTGTCCAAGCGGCCTGTTCTTAGAGTGGACTGTTTTTTGCATTCGTTCTCAAGTTATATCAAACTATCAAAGTGTTGTTTTCTGCCTTTCACGAGCACATTTTGACTTGTTGTTGAATAATCCTATAATGTAACTCTAAATGACAATCAGAGCAACTTGAATTGCGTGTGTGCAGCCTTTTGCTCAAAAGTGATCAACGTTTCGTTTTCAGAGTCTCTTTTGACAATCTCTTCGAGAGCTGTTTTCAGTCATTAACAGAGCTGTTCTGAAAGTGTCCAAGCGGCCTGTTCTTAGAGTGGACTGTTTTTGCATTCGTTCTCAAGTTATATCAAACTATCAAAGTGTTGTTTTCTGCCTTTCACGAGCACATTTTGACTTGTTGTTGAATAATCCTATAATGTAACTCTAAATGACAATCAGAGCAACTTGAATTGCGTGTGTGCAGCCTTTTGCTCAAAAGTGATCAACGTTTCGTTTTCGGAGTCTCTTTTGACAATCTCATCGAGAGCTGTTTTCAGTCATTAACTGAGCTGTTCTGAAAGTGTCCAAGCGGCCTGTTCTTAGAGTGGACTGTTTTTTGCATTCGTTCTCAAGTTATATCAAACTATCAAAGTGTTGTTTTCTGCCTTTCACGAGCACATTTTGACTTGTTGTTGAATAATCCTATATTGTAACTCTAAATGACAATCAGAGCAACTTGAATTGCGTGTGTGCAGCCTTTTGCTCAAAAGTGATCAACGTTTCGTTTTCGGAGTCTCTTTTGACAATCTCTTCGAGAGCTGTTTTCAGTCATTAACAGAGCTGTTCTGAAAGTGTCCAAGCGGCCTGTTCTTAGAGTGGACTGTTTTTTGCATTCGTTCTCAAGTTATATCAAACTATCAAAGTGTTGTTTTCTGCCTTTCACGAGCACATTTTGACTTGTTGTTGAATAATCCTATAATGTAACTCTAAATGACAATCAGAGCAACTTGAATTGCGTGTGTGCAGCCTTTTGCTCAAAAGTGATCAACGTTTCGTTTTCAGAGTCTCTTTTGACAATCTCTTCGAGAGCTGTTTTCAGTCATTAACAGAGCTGTTCTGAAAGTGTCCAAGCGGCCTGTTCTTAGAGTGGACTGTTTTTTGCATTCGTTCTCAAGTTATATCAAACTATCAAAGTGTTGTTTTCTGCCTTTCACGAGCACATTTTGACTTGTTGTTGAATAATCCTATAATGTAACTCTAAATGACAATCAGAGCAACTTGAATTGCGTGTGTGCAGCCTTTTGCTCAAAAGTGATCAACGTTTCGTTTTCAGAGTCTCTTTTGACAATCTCTTCGAGAGCTGTTTTCAGTCATTAACAGAGCTGTTCTGAAAGTGTCCAAGCGGCCTGTTCTTAGAGTGGACTGTTTTTTGCATTCGTTCTCAAGTCATATCAAACTATCAAAGTGTTGTTTTCTGCCTTTCACGACACATTTTGACTTGTTGTTGAATAATCCTATAATGTAACTCTAAATGACAATCAGAGCAACTTGAATTGCGTGTGTGCAGCCTTTTGCTCAAAAGTGATCAACGTTTCGTTTTCAGAGTCTCTTTTGACAATCTCTTCGAGAGCTGTTTTCAGTCATTAACAAAGCTGTTCTGAAAGTGTCCAAGCGGCCTGTTCTTAGAGTGGACTGTTTTTTGCATTCGTTCTCAAGTTATATCAAACTATCAAAGTGTTGTTTTCTGCCTTTCACGAGCACATGTTGACTTGTTGTTGAATAATCCTATAATGTAACTCTAAATTACAATCAGAGCAACTTGAATTGCGTGTGTGCAGCCTTTTGCTCAAAAGTGATCAACGTTTCGTTTTCAGAGTCTCTTTTGACAATCTCTTCGAGAGCTGTTTTCAGTCATTAACAGAGCTGTTCTGAAAGTGTCCAAGCGGCCTGTTCTTAGAGTGGACTGTTTTTTGCATTCGTTCTCAAGTTATATCAAACTATCAAAGTGTTGTTTTCTGCCTTTCACGAGCACATTTTGACTTGTTGTTGAATAATCCTATAATGTAACTCTAAATGACAATCAGAGCAACTTGAATTGCGTGTGTGCAGCTTTTTGCTCAAAAGTGATCAACGTTTCGTTTTCAGAGTCTCTTTTGACAATCTCTTCGAGAGCTGTTTTCAGTCATTAACAGAGCTGTTCTGAAAGTGTCCAAGCGGCCTGTTCTTAGAGTGGACTGTTTTTTGCATTCGTTCTCAAGTTATATCAAACTATCAAAGTGTTGTTTTCTGCCTTTCACGAGCACATTTTGACTTGTTGTTGAATAATCCTATAATGTAACTCTAAATGACAATCAGAGCAACTTGAATTGCGTGTGTGCAGCCTTTTGCTCAAAAGTGATCAACGTTTCGTTTACAGAGTCTCTTTTGACAATCTCTTCGAGAGCTGTTTTCAGTCATTAACAGAGCTGTTCTGAAAGTGTCCAAGCGGCCTGTTCTTAGAGTGGACTGTTTTTTGCATTCGTTCTCAAGTTATATCAAACTATCAAAGTGTTGTTTTCTGCCTTTCACGAGCACATTTTGACTTGTTGTTGAATAATCCTATATTGTAACTCTAAATGACAATCAGAGCAACTTGAATTGCGTGTGTGCAGCCTTTTGCTCAAAAGTGATCAACGTTTCGTTTTCGGAGTCTCTTTTGACAATCTCTTCGAGAGCTGTTTTCAGTCATTAACAGAGCTGTTCTGAAAGTGTCCAAGCGGCCTGTTCTTAGAGTGGACTGTTTTTTGCATTCGTTCTCAAGTTATATCAAACTATCAAAGTGTTGTTTTCTGCCTTTCACGAGCACATTTTGACTTGTTGTTGAATAATCCTATAATGTAACTCTAAATGACAATCAGAGCAACTTGAATTGCGTGTGTGCAGCCTTTTGCTCAAAAGTGATCAACGTTTCGTTTTCAGAGTCTCTTTTGACAATCTCTTCGAGAGCTGTTTTCAGTCATTAACAGAGCTGTTCTGAAAGTGTCCAAGCGGCCTGTTCTTAGAGTGGACTGTTTTTTGCATTCGTTCTCAAGTTATATCAAACTATCAAAGTGTTGTTTTCTGCCTTTCACGAGCACATTTTGACTTGTTGTTGAATAATCCTATAATGTAACTCTAAATGACAATCAGAGCAACTTGAATTGCGTGTGTGCAGCCTTTTGCTCAAAAGTGATCAACGTTTCGTTTTCAGAGTCTCTTTTGACAATCTCTTCGAGAGCTGTTTTCAGTCATTAACAGAGCTGTTCTGAAAGTGTCCAAGCGGCCTGTTCTTAGAGTGGACTGTTTTTTGCATTCGTTCTCAAGTCATATCAAACTATCAAAGTGTTGTTTTCTGCCTTTCACGACACATTTTGACTTGTTGTTGAATAATCCTATAATGTAACTCTAAATGACAATCAGAGCAACTTGAATTGCGTGTGTGCAGCCTTTTGCTCAAAAGTGATCAACGTTTCGTTTTCAGAGTCTCTTTTGACAATCTCTTCGAGAGCTGTTTTCAGTCATTAACAAAGCTGTTCTGAAAGTGTCCAAGCGGCCTGTTCTTAGAGTGGACTGTTTTTTGCATTCGTTCTCAAGTTATATCAAACTATCAAAGTGTTGTTTTCTGCCTTTCACGAGCACATGTTGACTTGTTGTTGAATAATCCTATAATGTAACTCTAAATTACAATCAGAGCAACTTGAATTGCGTGTGTGCAGCCTTTTGCTCAAAAGTGATCAACGTTTCGTTTTCAGAGTCTCTTTTGACAATCTCTTCGAGAGCTGTTTTCAGTCATTAACAGAGCTGTTCTGAAAGTGTCCAAGCGGCCTGTTCTTAGAGTGGACTGTTTTTTGCATTCGTTCTCAAGTTATATCAAACTATCAAAGTGTTGTTTTCTGCCTTTCACGAGCACATTTTGACTTGTTGTTGAATAATCCTATAATGTAACTCTAAATGACAATCAGAGCAACTTGAATTGCGTGTGTGCAGCCTTTTGCTCAAAAGTGATCAACGTTTCGTTTACAGAGTCTCTTTTGACAATCTCTTCGAGAGCTGTTTTCAGTCATTAACAGAGCTGTTCTGAAAGTGTCCAAGCGGCCTGTTCTTAGAGTGGACTGTTTTTTGCATTCGTTCTCAAGTTATATCAAACTATCAAAGTGTTGTTTTCTGCCTTTCACGAGCACATTTTGACTTGTTGTTGAATAATCCTATAATGTAACTCTAAATGACAATCAGAGCAACTTGAATTGCGTGTGTGCAGCCTTTTGCTCAAAAGTGATCAACGTTTCGTTTTCGGAGTCTCTTTTGACAATCTCTTCGAGAGCTGTTTTCAGTCATTAACAGAGCTGTTCTGAAAGTGTCCAAGCGGCCTGTTCTTAGAGTGGACTGTTTTTTGCATTCGTTCTCAAGTTATATCAAACTATCAAAGTGTTGTTTTCTGCCTTTCACGAGCACATTTTGACTTGTTGTTGAATAATCCTATAATGTAACTCTAAATTACAATCAGAGCAACTTGAATTGCGTGTGTGCAGCCTTTTGCTCAAAAGTGATCAACGTTTCGTTTTCGGAGTCTCTTTTGACAATCTCTTCGAGAGCTGTTTTCAGTCATTAACTGAGCTGTTCTGAAAGTGTCCAAGCGGCCTGTTCTTAGAGTGGACTGTTTTTTGCATTCGTTCTCAAGTCATATCAAACTATCAAAGTGTTGTTTTCTGCCTTTCACGACACATTTTGACTTGTTGTTGAATAATCCTATAATGTAACTCTAAATGACAATCAGAGCAACTTGAATTGCGTGTGTGCAGCCTTTTGCTCAAAAGTGATCAACGTTTCGTTTTCAGAGTCTCTTTTGACAATCTCTTCGAGAGCTGTTTTCAGTCATTAACAGAGCTGTTCTGAAAGTGTCCAAGCGGCCTGTTCTTAGAGTGGACTGTTTTTTGCATTCGTTCTCAAGTTATATCAAACTATCAAAGTGTTGTTTTCTGCCTTTCACGAGCACATGTTGACTTGTTGTTGAATAATCCTATAATGTAACTCTAAATTACAATCAGAGCAACTTGAATTGCGTGTGTGCAGCCTTTTGCTCAAAAGTGATCAACGTTTCGTTTTCAGAGTCTCTTTTGACAATCTCTTCGAGAGCTGTTTTCAGTCATTAACAGAGCTGTTCTGAAAGTGTCCAAGCGGCCTGTTCTTAGAGTGGACTGTTTTTTGCATTCGTTCTCAAGTTATATCAAACTATCAAAGTGTTGTTTTCTGCCTTTCACGAGCACATTTTGACTTGTTGTTGAATAATCCTATAATGTAACTCTAAATGACAATCAGAGCAACTTGAATTGCGTGTGTGCAGCTTTTTGCTCAAAAGTGATCAACGTTTCGTTTTCAGAGTCTCTTTTGACAATCTCTTCGAGAGCTGTTTTCAGTCATTAACAGAGCTGTTCTGAAAGTGTCCAAGCGGCCTGTTCTTAGAGTGGACTGTTTTTGCATTCGTTCTCAAGTTATATCAAACTATCAAAGTGTTGTTTTCTGCCTTTCACGAGCACATTTTGACTTGTTGTTGAATAATCCTATAATGTAACTCTAAATGACAATCAGAGCAACTTGAATTGCGTGTGTGCAGCCTTTTGCTCAAAAGTGATCAACGTTTCGTTTACAGAGTCTCTTTTGACAATCTCTTCGAGAGCTGTTTTCAGTCATTAACAGAGCTGTTCTGAAAGTGTCCAAGCGGCCTGTTCTTAGAGTGGACTGTTTTTTGCATTCGTTCTCAAGTTATATCAAACTATCAAAGTGTTGTTTTCTGCCTTTCACGAGCACATTTTGACTTGTTGTTGAATAATCCTATAATGTAACTCTAAATGACAATCAGAGCAACTTGAATTGCGTGTGTGCAGCCTTTTGCTCAAAAGTGATCAACGTTTCGTTTTCAGAGTCTCTTTTGACAATCTCTTCGAGAGCTGTTTTCAGTCATTAACAGAGCTGTTCTGAAAGTGTCCAAGCGGCCTGTTCTTAGAGTGGACTGTTTTTTGCATTCGTTCTCAAGTTATATCAAACTATCAAAGTGTTGTTTTCTGCCTTTCACGAGCACATGTTGACTTGTTGTTGAATAATCCTATAATGTAACTCTAAATTACAATCAGAGCAACTTGAATTGCGTGTGTGCAGCCTTTTGCTCAAAAGTGATCAACGTTTCGTTTTCAGAGTCTCTTTTGACAATCTCTTCGAGAGCTGTTTTCAGTCATTAACAGAGCTGTTCTGAAAGTGTCCAAGCGGCCTGTTCTTAGAGTGGACTGTTTTTTGCATTCGTTCTCAAGTTATATCAAACTATCAAAGTGTTGTTTTCTGCCTTTCACGAGCACATTTTGACTTGTTGTTGAATAATCCTATAATGTAACTCTAAATGACAATCAGAGCAACTTGAATTGCGTGTGTGCAGCCTTTTGCTCAAAAGTGATCAACGTTTCGTTTTCAGAGTCTCTTTTGACAATCTCTTCGAGAGCTGTTTTCAGTCATTAACAGAGCTGTTCTGAAAGTGTCCAAGCGGCCTGTTCTTAGAGTGGACTGTTTTTTGCATTCGTTCTCAAGTTATATCAAACTATCAAAGTGTTGTTTTCTGCCTTTCACGAGCACATTTTGACTTGTTGTTGAATAATCCTATAATGTAACTCTAAATGACAATCAGAGCAACTTGAATTGCGTGTGTGCAGCCTTTTGCTCAAAAGTGATCAACGTTTCGTTTTCGGAGTCTCTTTTGACAATCTCTTCGAGAGCTGTTTTCAGTCATTAACAGAGCTGTTCTGAAAGTGTCCAAGCGGCCTGTTCTTAGAGTGGACTGTGTTTTTTGCATTCGTTCTCAAGTTATATCAAACTATCAAATTGTTGTTTTCTGCCTTTCACGAGCACATTTTGACTTGTTGTTGAATAATCCTATAATGTAACTCTAAATGACAATCAGAGCAACTTGAATTGCGTGTGTGCAGCCTTTTGCTCAAAAGTGATCAATGTTTCGTTTTCAGAGTCTCTTTTGACAATCTCTTCGAGAGCTGTTTTCAGTCATTAACAGAGCTGTTCTGAAAGTGTCCAAGCGGCCTGTTCTTAGAGTGGACTGTTTTTTGCATTCGTTCTCAAGTTATATCAAACTATCAAAGTGTTGTTTTCTGCCTTTCACAAGCACATTTTGACTTGTTGTTGAATAATCCTATAATGTAACTCTAAATGACAATCAGAGCAACTTGAATTGCGTGTGTGCAGCCTTTTGCTCAAAAGTGATCAACGTTTCGTTTTCGGAGTCTCTTTTGACAATCTCTTCGAGAGCTGTTTTCAGTCATTAACTGAGCTGTTCTGAAAGTGTCCAAGCGGCCTGTTCTTAGAGTGGACTGTTTTTTGCATTCGTTCTCAAGTCATATCAAACTATCAAAGTGTTGTTTTCTGCCTTTCACGAGCACATTTTGACTTGTTGTTGAATAATCCTATAATGTAACTCTAAATGACAATCAGAGCAACTTGAATTGCGTGTGTGCAGCCTTTTGCTCAAAAGTGATCAACGTTTCGTTTTCAGAGTCTCTTTTGACAATCTCTTCGAGAGCTGTTTTCAGTCATTAACTGAGCTGTTCTGAAAGTGTCCAAGCGGCCTGTTCTTAGAGTGGACTGTTTTTTGCATTCGTTCTCAAGTTATATCAAACTATCAAAGTGTTGTTTTCTGCCTTTCACGAGCACATTTTGACTTGTTGTTGAATAATCCTATATTGTAACTCTAAATGACAATCAGAGCAACTTGAATTGCGTGTGTGCAGCCTTTTGCTCAAAAGTGATCAACGTTTCGTTTTCAGAGTCTCTTTTGACAATCTCTTCGAGAGCTGTTTTCAGTCATTAACAGAGCTGTTCTGAAAGTGTCCAAGCGGCCTGTTCTTAGAGTGGACTGTTTTTTGCATTCGTTCTCAAGTTATATCAAACTATCAAAGTGTTGTTTTCTGCCTTTCACGAGCACATTTTGACTTGTTGTTGAATAATCCTATAATGTAACTCTAAATGACAATCAGAGCAACTTGAATTGCGTGTGTGCAGCCTTTTGCTCAAAAGTGATCAACGTTTCGTTTTCAGAGTCTCTTTTGACAATCTCTTCGAGAGCTGTTTTCAGTCATTAACTGAGCTGTTCTGAAAGTGTCCAAGCGGCCTGTTCTTAGAGTGGACTGTTTTTTGCATTCGTTCTCAAGTTATATCAAACTATCAAAGTGTTGTTTTCTGCCTTTCACGAGCACATTTTGACTTGTTGTTGAATAATCCTATATTGTAACTCTAAATGACAATCAGAGCAACTTGAATTGCGTGTGTGCAGCCTTTTGCTCAAAAGTGATCAACGTTTCGTTTTCAGAGTCTCTTTTGACAATCTCTTCGAGAGCTGTTTTCAGTCATTAACAGAGCTGTTCTGAAAGTGTCCAAGCGGCCTGTTCTTAGAGTGGACTGTTTTTTGCATTCGTTCTCAAGTTATATCAAACTATCAAAGTGTTGTTTTCTGCCTTTCACGAGCACATTTTGACTTGTTGTTGAATAATCCTATAATGTAACTCTAAATGACAATCAGAGCAACTTGAATTGCGTGTGTGCAGCCTTTTGCTCAAAAGTGATCAACGTTTCGTTTTCGGAGTCTCTTTTGACAATCTCTTCGAGAGCTGTTTTCAGTCATTAACTGAGCTGTTCTGAAAGTGTCCAAGCGGCCTGTTCTTAGAGTGGACTGTTTTTTGCATTCGTTCTCAAGTTATATCAAACTATCAAAGTGTTGTTTTCTGCCTTTCACGAGCACATGTTGACTTGTTGTTGAATAATCCTATAATGTAACTCTAAATTACAATCAGAGCAACTTGAATTGCGTGTGTGCAGCCTTTTGCTCAAAAGTGATCAACGTTTCGTTTTCAGAGTCTCTTTTGACAATCTCTTCGAGAGCTGTTTTCAGTCATTAACAGAGCTGTTCTGAAAGTGTCCAAGCGGCCTGTTCTTAGAGTGGACTGTTTTTTGCATTCGTTCTCAAGTTATATCAAACTATCAAAGTGTTGTTTTCTGCCTTTCACGAGCACATTTTGACTTGTTGTTGAATAATCCTATAATGTAACTCTAAATGACAATCAGAGCAACTTGAATTGCGTGTGTGCAGCTTTTTGCTCAAAAGTGATCAACGTTTCGTTTTCAGAGTCTCTTTTGACAATCTCTTCGAGAGCTGTTTTCAGTCATTAACAGAGCTGTTCTGAAAGTGTCCAAGCGGCCTGTTCTTAGAGTGGACTGTTTTTGCATTCGTTCTCAAGTTATATCAAACTATCAAAGTGTTGTTTTCTGCCTTTCACGAGCACATTTTGACTTGTTGTTGAATAATCCTATAATGTAACTCTAAATGACAATCAGAGCAACTTGAATTGCGTGTGTGCAGCCTTTTGCTCAAAAGTGATCAACGTTTCGTTTACAGAGTCTCTTTTGACAATCTCTTCGAGAGCTGTTTTCAGTCATTAACAGAGCTGTTCTGAAAGTGTCCAAGCGGCCTGTTCTTAGAGTGGACTGTTTTTTGCATTCGTTCTCAAGTTATATCAAACTATCAAAGTGTTGTTTTCTGCCTTTCACGAGCACATTTTGACTTGTTGTTGAATAATCCTATAATGTAACTCTAAATGACAATCAGAGCAACTTGAATTGCGTGTGTGCAGCCTTTTGCTCAAAAGTGATCAACGTTTCGTTTTCAGAGTCTCTTTTGACAATCTCTTCGAGAGCTGTTTTCAGTCATTAACAGAGCTGTTCTGAAAGTGTCCAAGCGGCCTGTTCTTAGAGTGGACTGTTTTTTGCATTCGTTCTCAAGTTATATCAAACTATCAAAGTGTTGTTTTCTGCCTTTCACGAGCACATGTTGACTTGTTGTTGAATAATCCTATAATGTAACTCTAAATTACAATCAGAGCAACTTGAATTGCGTGTGTGCAGCCTTTTGCTCAAAAGTGATCAACGTTTCGTTTTCAGAGTCTCTTTTGACAATCTCTTCGAGAGCTGTTTTCAGTCATTAACAGAGCTGTTCTGAAAGTGTCCAAGCGGCCTGTTCTTAGAGTGGACTGTTTTTTGCATTCGTTCTCAAGTTATATCAAACTATCAAAGTGTTGTTTTCTGCCTTTCACGAGCACATTTTGACTTGTTGTTGAATAATCCTATAATGTAACTCTAAATGACAATCAGAGCAACTTGAATTGCGTGTGTGCAGCCTTTTGCTCAAAAGTGATCAACGTTTCGTTTTCAGAGTCTCTTTTGACAATCTCTTCGAGAGCTGTTTTCAGTCATTAACAGAGCTGTTCTGAAAGTGTCCAAGCGGCCTGTTCTTAGAGTGGACTGTTTTTTGCATTCGTTCTCAAGTTATATCAAACTATCAAAGTGTTGTTTTCTGCCTTTCACGAGCACATTTTGACTTGTTGTTGAATAATCCTATAATGTAACTCTAAATGACAATCAGAGCAACTTGAATTGCGTGTGTGCAGCCTTTTGCTCAAAAGTGATCAACGTTTCGTTTTCGGAGTCTCTTTTGACAATCTCTTCGAGAGCTGTTTTCAGTCATTAACAGAGCTGTTCTGAAAGTGTCCAAGCGGCCTGTTCTTAGAGTGGACTGTGTTTTTTGCATTCGTTCTCAAGTTATATCAAACTATCAAATTGTTGTTTTCTGCCTTTCACGAGCACATTTTGACTTGTTGTTGAATAATCCTATAATGTAACTCTAAATGACAATCAGAGCAACTTGAATTGCGTGTGTGCAGCCTTTTGCTCAAAAGTGATCAATGTTTCGTTTTCAGAGTCTCTTTTGACAATCTCTTCGAGAGCTGTTTTCAGTCATTAACAGAGCTGTTCTGAAAGTGTCCAAGCGGCCTGTTCTTAGAGTGGACTGTTTTTTGCATTCGTTCTCAAGTTATATCAAACTATCAAAGTGTTGTTTTCTGCCTTTCACGAGCACATTTTGACTTGTTGTTGAATAATCCTATAATGTAACTCTAAATGACAATCAGAGCAACTTGAATTGCGTGTGTGCAGCCTTTTGCTCAAAAGTGATCAACGTTTCGTTTTCGGAGTCTCTTTTGACAATCTCTTCGAGAGCTGTTTTCAGTCATTAACTGAGCTGTTCTGAAAGTGTCCAAGCGGCCTGTTCTTAGAGTGGACTGTTTTTTGCATTCGTTCTCAAGTCATATCAAACTATCAAAGTGTTGTTTTCTGCCTTTCACGAGCACATTTTGACTTGTTGTTGAATAATCCTATAATGTAACTCTAAATGACAATCAGAGCAACTTGAATTGCGTGTGTGCAGCCTTTTGCTCAAAAGTGATCAACGTTTCGTTTTCAGAGTCTCTTTTGACAATCTCTTCGAGAGCTGTTTTCAGTCATTAACTGAGCTGTTCTGAAAGTGTCCAAGCGGCCTGTTCTTAGAGTGGACTGTTTTTTGCATTCGTTCTCAAGTTATATCAAACTATCAAAGTGTTGTTTTCTGCCTTTCACGAGCACATTTTGACTTGTTGTTGAATAATCCTATATTGTAACTCTAAATGACAATCAGAGCAACTTGAATTGCGTGTGTGCAGCCTTTTGCTCAAAAGTGATCAACGTTTCGTTTTCAGAGTCTCTTTTGACAATCTCTTCGAGAGCTGTTTTCAGTCATTAACAGAGCTGTTCTGAAAGTGTCCAAGCGGCCTGTTCTTAGAGTGGACTGTTTTTTGCATTCGTTCTCAAGTTATATCAAACTATCAAAGTGTTGTTTTCTGCCTTTCACGAGCACATTTTGACTTGTTGTTGAATAATCCTATAATGTAACTCTAAATGACAATCAGAGCAACTTGAATTGCGTGTGTGCAGCCTTTTGCTCAAAAGTGATCAACGTTTCGTTTTCAGAGTCTCTTTTGACAATCTCTTCGAGAGCTGTTTTCAGTCATTAACTGAGCTGTTCTGAAAGTGTCCAAGCGGCCTGTTCTTAGAGTGGACTGTTTTTTGCATTCGTTCTCAAGTTATATCAAACTATCAAAGTGTTGTTTTCTGCCTTTCACGAGCACATTTTGACTTGTTGTTGAATAATCCTATATTGTAACTCTAAATGACAATCAGAGCAACTTGAATTGCGTGTGTGCAGCCTTTTGCTCAAAAGTGATCAACGTTTCGTTTTCAGAGTCTCTTTTGACAATCTCTTCGAGAGCTGTTTTCAGTCATTAACAGAGCTGTTCTGAAAGTGTCCAAGCGGCCTGTTCTTAGAGTGGACTGTTTTTTGCATTCGTTCTCAAGTTATATCAAACTATCAAAGTGTTGTTTTCTGCCTTTCACGAGCACATTTTGACTTGTTGTTGAATAATCCTATAATGTAACTCTAAATGACAATCAGAGCAACTTGAATTGCGTGTGTGCAGCCTTTTGCTCAAAAGTGATCAACGTTTCGTTTTCGGAGTCTCTTTTGACAATCTCTTCGAGAGCTGTTTTCAGTCATTAACTGAGCTGTTCTGAAAGTGTCCAAGCGGCCTGTTCTTAGAGTGGACTGTTTTTTGCATTCGTTCTCAAGTTATATCAAACTATCAAAGTGTTGTTTTCTGCCTTTCACGAGCACATTTTGACTTGTTGTTCAATAATCCTATATTGTAACTCTAAATGACAATCAGAGCAACTTGAATTGCGTGTGTGCAGCCTTTTGCTCAAAAGTGATCAACGTTTCGTTTTCGGAGTCTCTTTTGACAATCTCTTCGAGAGCTGTTTTCAGTCATTAACAGAGCTGTTCTGAAAGAGTCCAAGCGGCCTGTTCTTAGAGTGGACTGTTTTTTGCATTCGTTCTCAAGTTATATCAAACTATCAAAGTGTTGTTTTCTGCCTTTCACGAGCACATTTTGACTTGTTGTTGAACAATCCTATAATGTAACTCTAAATGACAATCAGAGCAACTTGAATTGCGTGTGTGCAGCCTTTTGCTCAAAAGTGATCAACGTTTCGTTTTCGGAGTCTCTTTTGACAATCTCTTCGAGAGCTGTTTTCAGTCATTAACTGAGCTGTTCTGAAAGTGTCCAAGCGGCCTGTTCTTAGAGTGGACTGTTTTTTGCATTCGTTCTCAAGTTATATCAAACTATCAAATTGTTGTTTTCTGCCTTTCACGAGCACATTTTGACTTGTTGTTGAATAATCCTATAATGTAACTCTAAATGACAATCAGAGCAACTTGAATTGCGTGTGTGCAGCCTTTTGCTCAAAAGTGATCAACGTTTCGTTTTCAGAGTCTCTTTTGACAATCTCTTCGAGAGCTGTTTTCAGTCATTAACTGAGCTGTTCTGAAAGTGTCCAAGCGGCCTGTTCTTAGAGTGGACTGTTTTTTGCATTCGTTCTCAAGTTATATCAAACTATCAAAGTGTTGTTTTCTGCCTTTCACAAGCACATTTTGACTTGTTGTTGAATAATCCTATATTGTAACTCTAAATGACAATCAGAGCAACTTGAATTGCGTGTGTGCAGCCTTTTGCTCAAAAGTGATCAACGTTTCGTTTTCAGAGTCTCTTTTGACAATCTCTTCGAGAGCTGTTTTCAGTCATTAACAGAGCTGTTCTGAAAGTGTCCAAGCGGCCTGTTCTTAGAGTGGACTGTTTTTTGCATTCGTTCTCAAGTTATATCAAACTATCAAAGTGTTGTTTTCTGCCTTTCACGAGCACATTTTGACTTGTTGTTGAATAATCCTATAATGTAACTCTAAATGACAATCAGAGCAACTTGAATTGCGTGTGTGCAGCCTTTTGCTCAAAAGTGATCAACGTTTCGTTTTCAGAGTCTCTTTTGACAATCTCTTCGAGAGCTGTTTTCAGTCATTAACAGAGCTGTTCTGAAAGTGTCCAAGCGGCCTGTTCTTAGAGTGGACTGTTTTTTGCATTCGTTCTCAAGTTATATCAAACTATCAAATTGTTGTTTTCTGCCTTTCACGAGCACATTTTGACTTGTTGTTGAATAATCCTATAATGTAACTCTAAATGACAATCAGAGCAACTTGAATTGCGTGTGTGCAGCCTTTTGCTCAAAAGTGATCAACGTTTCGTTTTCAGAGTCTCTTTTGACAATCTCTTCGAGAGCTGTTTTCAGTCATTAACTGAGCTGTTCTGAAAGTGTCCAAGCGGCCTGTTCTTAGAGTGGACTGTTTTTTGCATTCGTTCTCAAGTTATATCAAACTATCAAAGTGTTGTTTTCTGCCTTTCACGAGCACATTTTGACTTGTTGTTGAATAATCCTATATTGTAACTCTAAATGACAATCAGAGCAACTTGAATTGCGTGTGTGCAGCCTTTTGCTCAAAAGTGATCAACGTTTCGTTTTCAGAGTCTCTTTTGACAATCTCTTCGAGAGCTGTTTTCAGTCATTAACAGAGCTGTTCTGAAAGTTTCCAAGCGGCCTGTTCTTAGAGTGGACTGTTTTTTGCATTCGTTCTCAAGTTATATCAAACTATCAAAGTGTTGTTTTCTGCCTTTCACGAGCACATTTTGACTTGTTGTTGAATAATCCTATAATGTAACTCTAAATGACAATCAGAGCAACTTGAATTGCGTGTGTGCAGCCTTTTGCTCAAAAGTGATCAACGTTTCGTTTTCGGAGTCTCTTTTGACAATCTCTTCGAGAGCTGTTTTCAGTCATTAACTGAGCTGTTCTGAAAGTGTCCAAGCGGCCTGTTCTTAGAGTGGACTGTTTTTTGCATTCGTTCTCAAGTTATATCAAACTATCAAAGTGTTGTTTTCTGCCTTTCACGAGCACATTTTGACTTGTTGTTGAATAATCCTATATTGTAACTCTAAATGACAATCAGAGCAACTTGAATTGCGTGTGTGCAGCCTTTTGCTCAAAAGTGATCAACGTTTCGTTTTCAGAGTCTCTTTTGACAATCTCTTCGAGAGCTGTTTTCAGTCATTAACAGAGCTGTTCTGAAAGTGTCCAAGCGGCCTGTTCTTAGAGTGGACTGTTTTTTGCATTCGTTCTCAAGTTATATCAAACTATCAAAGTGTTGTTTTCTGCCTTTCACGAGCACATTTTGACTTGTTGTTGAATAATCCTATAATGTAACTCTAAATGACAATCAGAGCAACTTGAATTGCGTGTGTGCAGCCTTTTGCTCAAAAGTGATCAACGTTTCGTTTTCGGAGTCTCTTTTCACAATCTCTTCGAGAGCTGTTTTCAGTCATTAACTGAGCTGTTCTGAAAGTGTCCAAGCGGCCTGTTCTTAGAGTGGACTGTTTTTTGCATTCGTTCTCAAGTTATATTAAACTATCAAATTGTTGTTTTCTGCCTTTCACGAGCACATGTTGACTTGTTGTTGAATAATCCTATAATGTAACTCTAAATGACAATCAGAGCAACTTGAATTGCGTGTGTGCAGCCTTTTGCTCAAAAGTGATCAACGTTTCGTTTTCAGAGTCTCTTTTGACAATCTCTTCGAGAGCTGTTTTCAGTCATTAACTGAGCTGTTCTGAAAGTGTCCAAGCGGCCTGTTCTTAGAGTGGACTGTTTTTTGCATTCGTTCTCAAGTTATATCAAACTATCAAAGTGTTGTTTTCTGCCTTTCACGAGCACATTTTGACTTGTTGTTGAATAATCCTATAATGTAACTCTAAATGACAATCAGAGCAACTTGAATTGCGTGTGTGCAGCCTTTTGCTCAAAAGTGATCAACGTTTCGTTTTCAGAGTCTCTTTTGACAATCTCTTCGAGAGCTGTTTTCAGTCATTAACAGAGCTGTTCTGAAAGTGTCCAAGCGGCCTGTTCTTAGAGTGGACTGTTTTTTGCATTCGTTCTCAAGTTATATCAAACTATCAAAGTGTTGTTTTCTGCCTTTCACGAGCACATTTCGACTTGTTGTTGAATAATCCTATAATGTAACTCTAAATGACAATCAGAGCAACTTGAATTGCGTGTGTGCAGCCTTTTGCTCAAAAGTGATCAACGTTTCGTTTTCGGAGACTCTTTTGACAATCTCTTCGAGAGCTGTTTTCAGTCATTAACTGAGCTGTTCTGAAAGTGTCCAAGCGGCCTGTTCTTAGAGTGGACTGTTTTTTGCATTCGTTCTCAAGTTATATCAAACTATCAAAGTGTTGTTTTCTGCCTTTCACGAGCACATTTTGACTTGTTGTTCAATAATCCTATATTGTAACTCTAAATGACAATCAGAGCAACTTGAATTGCGTGTGTGCAGCCTTTTGCTCAAAAGTGATCAACGTTTCGTTTTCGGAGTCTCTTTTGACAATCTCTTCGAGAGCTGTTTTCAGTCATTAACAGAGCTGTTCTGAAAGAGTCCAAGCGGCCTGTTCTTAGAGTGGACTGTTTTTTGCATTCGTTCTCAAGTTATATCAAACTATCAAATTGTTGTTTTCTGCCTTTCACGAGCACATTTTGACTTGTTGTTGAATAATCCTATAATGTAACTCTAAATGACAATCAGAGCAACTTGAATTGCGTGTGTGCAGCCTTTTGCTCAAAAGTGATCAACGTTTCGTTTTCAGAGTCTCTTTTGACAATCTCTTCGAGAGCTGTTTTCAGTCATTAACTGAGCTGTTCTGAAAGTGTCCAAGCGGCCTGTTCTTAGAGTGGACTGTTTTTTGCATTCGTTCTCAAGTTATATCAAACTATCAAAGTGTTGTTTTCTGCCTTTCACGAGCACATTTTGACTTGTTGTTGAATAATCCTATATTGTAACTCTAAATGACAATCAGAGCAACTTGAATTGCGTGTGTGCAGCCTTTTGCTCAAAAGTGATCAATGTTTCGTTTTCAGAGTCTCTTTTGACAATCTCTTCGAGAGCTGTTTTCAGTCATTAACAGAGCTGTTCTGAAAGTGTCCAAGCGGCCTGTTCTTAGAGTGGACTGTTTTTTGCATTCGTTCTCAAGTTATATCAAACTATCAAAGTGTTGTTTTCTGCCTTTCACGAGCACATTTTGACTTGTTGTTGAATAATCCTATAATGTAACTCTAAATGACAATCAGAGCAACTTGAATTGCGTGTGTGCAGCCTTTTGCTCAAAAGTGATCAACGTTTCGTTTTCAGAGTCTCTTTTGACAATCTCTTCGAGAGCTGTTTTCAGTCATTAACAGAGCTGTTCTGAAAGTTTCCAAGCGGCCTGTTCTTAGAGTGGACTGTTTTTTGCATTCGTTCTCAAGTTATATCAAACTATCAAAGTGTTGTTTTCTGCCTTTCACGAGCACATTTTGACTTGTTGTTGAATAATCCTATAATGTAACTCTAAATGACAATCAGAGCAACTTGAATTGCGTGTGTGCAGCCTTTTGCTCAAAAGTGATCAACGTTTCGTTTTCGGAGTCTCTTTTGACAATCTCTTCGAGAGCTGTTTTCAGTCATTAACTGAGCTGTTCTGAAAGTGTCCAAGCGGCCTGTTCTTAGAGTGGACTGTTTTTTGCATTCGTTCTCAAGTTATATTAAACTATCAAATTGTTGTTTTCTGCCTTTCACGAGCACATTTTGACTTGTTGTTGAATAATCCTATAATGTAACTCTAAATGACAATCAGAGCAACTTGAATTGCGTGTGTGCAGCCTTTTGCTCAAAAGTGATCAACGTTTCGTTTTCAGAGTCTCTTTTGACAATCTCTTCGAGAGCTGTTTTCAGTCATTAACTGAGCTGTTCTGAAAGTGTCCAAGCGGCCTGTTCTTAGAGTGGACTGTTTTTTGCATTCGTTCTCAAGTTATATCAAACTATCAAAGTGTTGTTTTCTGCCTTTCACGAGCACATTTTGACTTGTTGTTGAATAATCCTATATTGTAACTCTAAATGACAATCAGAGCAACTTGAATTGCGTGTGTGCAGCCTTTTGCTCAAAAGTGATCAACGTTTCGTTTTCAGAGTCTCTTTTGACAATCTCTTCGAGAGCTGTTTTCAGTCATTAACAGAGCTGTTCTGAAAGTGTCCAAGCGGCCTGTTCTTAGAGTGGACTGTTTTTTGCATTCGTTCTCAAGTTATATCAAACTATCAAAGTGTTGTTTTCTGCCTTTCACGAGCACATTTTGACTTGTTGTTGAATAATCCTATAATGTAACTCTAAATGACAATCAGAGCAACTTGAATTGCGTGTGTGCAGCCTTTTGCTCAAAAGTGATCAACGTTTCGTTTTCAGAGTCTCTTTTGACAATCTCTTCGAGAGCTGTTTTCAGTCATTAACTGAGCTGTTCTGAAAGTGTCCAAGCGGCCTGTTCTTAGAGTGGACTGTTTTTTGCATTCGTTCTCAAGTTATATCAAACTATCAAAGTGTTGTTTTCTGCCTTTCACGAGCACATTTTGACTTGTTGTTGAATAATCCTATAATGTAACTCTAAATGACAATCAGAGCAACTTGAATTGCGTGTGTGCAGCCTTTTGCTCAAAAGTGATCAACGTTTCGTTTTCAGAGTCTCTTTTGACAATCTCTTCGAGAGCTGTTTTCAGTCATTAACAGAGCTGTTCTGAAAGTGTCCAAGCGGCCTGTTCTTAGAGTGGACTGTTTTTTGCATTCGTTCTCAAGTTATATCAAACTATCAAAGTGTTGTTTTCTGCCTTTCACGAGCACATTTCGACTTGTTGTTGAATAATCCTATAATGTAACTCTAAATGACAATCAGAGCAACTTGAATTGCGTGTGTGCAGCCTTTTGCTCAAAAGTGATCAACGTTTCGTTTTCGGAGTCTCTTTTGACAATCTCTTCGAGAGCTGTTTTCAGTCATTAACTGAGCTGTTCTGAAAGTGTCCAAGCGGCCTGTTCTTAGAGTGGACTGTTTTTTGCATTCGTTCTCAAGTTATATCAAACTATCAAAGTGTTGTTTTCTGCCTTTCACGAGCACATTTTGACTTGTTGTTCAATAATCCTATATTGTAACTCTAAATGACAATCAGAGCAACTTGAATTGCGTGTGTGCAGCCTTTTGCTCAAAAGTGATCAACGTTTCGTTTTCGGAGTCTCTTTTGACAATCTCTTCGAGAGCTGTTTTCAGTCATTAACAGAGCTGTTCTGAAAGAGTCCAAGCGGCCTGTTCTTAGAGTGGACTGTTTTTTGCATTCGTTCTCAAGTTATATCAAACTATCAAAGTGTTGTTTTCTGCCTTTCACGAGCACATTTTGACTTGTTGTTGAACAATCCTATAATGTAACTCTAAATGACAATCAGAGCAACTTGAATTGCGTGTGTGCAGCCTTTTGCTCAAAAGTGATCAACGTTTCGTTTTCAGAGTCTCTTTTGACAATCTCTTCGAGAGCTGTTTTCAGTCATTAACAGAGCTGTTCTGAAAGTGTCCAAGCGGTCTGTTCTTAGAGTGGACTGTTTTTGCATTCGTTCTCAAGTTATATCAAACTATCAAAGTGTTGTTTTCTGCCTTTCACGAGCACATTTTGACTTGTTGTTGAATAATCCTATAATGTAACTCTAAATGACAATCAGAGCAACTTGAATTGCGTGTGTGCAGCCTTTTGCTCAAAAGTGATCAACGTTTCGTTTTCGGAGTCTCTTTTGACAATCTCTTCGAGAGCTGTTTTCAGTCATTAACTGAGCTGTTCTGAAAGTGTCCAAGCGGCCTGTTCTTAGAGTGGACTGTTTTTTGCATTCGTTCTCAAGTTATATCAAACTATCAAATTGTTGTTTTCTGCCTTTCACGAGCACATTTTGACTTGTTGTTGAATAATCCTATAATGTAACTCTAAATGACAATCAGAGCAACTTGAATTGCGTGTGTGCAGCCTTTTGCTCAAAAGTGATCAACGTTTCGTTTTCAGAGTCTCTTTTGACAATCTCTTCGAGAGCTGTTTTCAGTCATTAACTGAGCTGTTCTGAAAGTGTCCAAGCGGCCTGTTCTTAGAGTGGACTGTTTTTTGCATTCGTTCTCAAGTTATATCAAACTATCAAAGTGTTGTTTTCTGCCTTTCACGAGCACATTTTGACTTGTTGATGAATAATCCTATATTGTAACTCTAAATGACAATCAGAGCAACTTGAATTGCGTGTGTGCAGCCTTTTGCTCAAAAGTGATCAACGTTTCGTTTTCAGAGTCTCTTTTGACAATCTCTTCGAGAGCTGTTTTCAGTCATTAACAGAGCTGTTCTGAAAGTGTCCAAGCGGCCTGTTCTTAGAGTGGACTGTTTTTTGCATTCGTTCTCAAGTTATATCAAACTATCAAAGTGTTGTTTTCTGCCTTTCACGAGCACATTTTGACTTGTTGTTGAATAATCCTATAATGTAACTCTAAATGACAATCAGAGCAACTTGAATTGCGTGTGTGCAGCCTTTTGCTCAAAAGTGATCAACGTTTCGTTTTCAGAGTCTCTTTTGACAATCTCTTCGAGAGCTGTTTTCAGTCATTAACTGAGCTGTTCTGAAAGTGTCCAAGCGGCCTGTTCTTAGAGTGGACTGTTTTTTGCATTCGTTCTCAAGTTATATCAAACTATCAAAGTGTTGTTTTCTGCCTTTCACGAGCACATTTTGACTTGTTGTTGAATAATCCTATAATGTAACTCTAAATGACAATCAGAGCAACTTGAATTGCGTGTGTGCAGCCTTTTGCTCAAAAGTGATCAACGTTTCGTTTTCAGAGTCTCTTTTGACAATCTCTTCGAGAGCTGTTTTCAGTCATTAACAGAGCTGTTCTGAAAGTGTCCAAGCGGCCTGTTCTTAGAGTGGACTGTTTTTTGCATTCGTTCTCAAGTTATATCAAACTATCAAAGTGTTGTTTTCTGCCTTTCACGAGCACATTTCGACTTGTTGTTGAATAATCCTATAATGTAACTCTAAATGACAATCAGAGCAACTTGAATTGCGTGTGTGCAGCCTTTTGCTCAAAAGTGATCAACGTTTCGTTTTCGGAGACTCTTTTGACAATCTCTTCGAGAGCTGTTTTCAGTCATTAACTGAGCTGTTCTGAAAGTGTCCAAGCGGCCTGTTCTTAGAGTGGACTGTTTTTTGCATTCGTTCTCAAGTTATATCAAACTATCAAAGTGTTGTTTTCTGCCTTTCACGAGCACATTTTGACTTGTTGTTCAATAATCCTATATTGTAACTCTAAATGACAATCAGAGCAACTTGAATTGCGTGTGTGCAGCCTTTTGCTCAAAAGTGATCAACGTTTCGTTTTCGGAGTCTCTTTTGACAATCTCTTCGAGAGCTGTTTTCAGTCATTAACAGAGCTGTTCTGAAAGAGTCCAAGCGGCCTGTTCTTAGAGTGGACTGTTTTTTGCATTCGTTCTCAAGTTATATCAAACTATCAAATTGTTGTTTTCTGCCTTTCACGAGCACATTTTGACTTGTTGTTGAATAATCCTATAATGTAACTCTAAATGACAATCAGAGCAACTTGAATTGCGTGTGTGCAGCCTTTTGCTCAAAAGTGATCAACGTTTCGTTTTCAGAGTCTCTTTTGACAATCTCTTCGAGAGCTGTTTTCAGTCATTAACTGAGCTGTTCTGAAAGTGTCCAAGCGGCCTGTTCTTAGAGTGGACTGTTTTTTGCATTCGTTCTCAAGTTATATCAAACTATCAAAGTGTTGTTTTCTGCCTTTCACGAGCACATTTTGACTTGTTGTTGAATAATCCTATATTGTAACTCTAAATGACAATCAGAGCAACTTGAATTGCGTGTGTGCAGCCTTTTGCTCAAAAGTGATCAATGTTTCGTTTTCAGAGTCTCTTTTGACAATCTCTTCGAGAGCTGTTTTCAGTCATTAACAGAGCTGTTCTGAAAGTGTCCAAGCGGCCTGTTCTTAGAGTGGACTGTTTTTTGCATTCGTTCTCAAGTTATATCAAACTATCAAAGTGTTGTTTTCTGCCTTTCACGAGCACATTTTGACTTGTTGTTGAATAATCCTATAATGTAACTCTAAATGACAATCAGAGCAACTTGAATTGCGTGTGTGCAGCCTTTTGCTCAAAAGTGATCAACGTTTCGTTTTCAGAGTCTCTTTTGACAATCTCTTCGAGAGCTGTTTTCAGTCATTAACAGAGCTGTTCTGAAAGTTTCCAAGCGGCCTGTTCTTAGAGTGGACTGTTTTTTGCATTCGTTCTCAAGTTATATCAAACTATCAAAGTGTTGTTTTCTGCCTTTCACGAGCACATTTTGACTTGTTGTTGAATAATCCTATAATGTAACTCTAAATGACAATCAGAGCAACTTGAATTGCGTGTGTGCAGCCTTTTGCTCAAAAGTGATCAACGTTTCGTTTTCGGAGTCTCTTTTGACAATCTCTTCGAGAGCTGTTTTCAGTCATTAACTGAGCTGTTCTGAAAGTGTCCAAGCGGCCTGTTCTTAGAGTGGACTGTTTTTTGCATTCGTTCTCAAGTTATATTAAACTATCAAATTGTTGTTTTCTGCCTTTCACGAGCACATTTTGACTTGTTGTTGAATAATCCTATAATGTAACTCTAAATGACAATCAGAGCAACTTGAATTGCGTGTGTGCAGCCTTTTGCTCAAAAGTGATCAACGTTTCGTTTTCAGAGTCTCTTTTGACAATCTCTTCGAGAGCTGTTTTCAGTCATTAACTGAGCTGTTCTGAAAGTGTCCAAGCGGCCTGTTCTTAGAGTGGACTGTTTTTTGCATTCGTTCTCAAGTTATATCAAACTATCAAAGTGTTGTTTTCTGCCTTTCACGAGCACATTTTGACTTGTTGTTGAATAATCCTATATTGTAACTCTAAATGACAATCAGAGCAACTTGAATTGCGTGTGTGCAGCCTTTTGCTCAAAAGTGATCAACGTTTCGTTTTCAGAGTCTCTTTTGACAATCTCTTCGAGAGCTGTTTTCAGTCATTAACAGAGCTGTTCTGAAAGTGTCCAAGCGGCCTGTTCTTAGAGTGGACTGTTTTTTGCATTCGTTCTCAAGTTATATCAAACTATCAAAGTGTTGTTTTTTGCCTTTCACGAGCACATTTTGACTTGTTGTTGAATAATCCTATAATGTAACTCTAAATGACAATCAGAGCAACTTGAATTGCGTGTGTGCAGCCTTTTGCTCAAAAGTGATCAACGTTTCGTTTTCAGAGTCTCTTTTGACAATCTCTTCGAGAGCTGTTTTCAGTCATTAACTGAGCTGTTCTGAAAGTGTCCAAGCGGCCTGTTCTTAGAGTGGACTGTTTTTTGCATTCGTTCTCAAGTTATATCAAACTATCAAAGTGTTGTTTTCTGCCTTTCACGAGCACATTTTGACTTGTTGTTGAATAATCCTATAATGTAACTCTAAATGACAATCAGAGCAACTTGAATTGCGTGTGTGCAGCCTTTTGCTCAAAAGTGATCAACGTTTCGTTTTCAGAGTCTCTTTTGACAATCTCTTCGAGAGCTGTTTTCAGTCATTAACAGAGCTGTTCTGAAAGTGTCCAAGCGGCCTGTTCTTAGAGTGGACTGTTTTTTGCATTCGTTCTCAAGTTATATCAAACTATCAAAGTGTTGTTTTCTGCCTTTCACGAGCACATTTCGACTTGTTGTTGAATAATCCTATAATGTAACTCTAAATGACAATCAGAGCAACTTGAATTGCGTGTGTGCAGCCTTTTGCTCAAAAGTGATCAACGTTTCGTTTTCGGAGTCTCTTTTGACAATCTCTTCGAGAGCTGTTTTCAGTCACTAACTGAGCTGTTCTGAAAGTGTCCAAGCGGCCTGTTCTTAGAGTGGACTGTTTTTTGCATTCGTTCTCAAGTTATATCAAACTATCAAAGTGTTGTTTTCTGCCTTTCACGAGCACATTTTGACTTGTTGTTCAATAATCCTATATTGTAACTCTAAATGACAATCAGAGCAACTTGAATTGCGTGTGTGCAGCCTTTTGCTCAAAAGTGATCAACGTTTCGTTTTCGGAGTCTCTTTTGACAATCTCTTCGAGAGCTGTTTTCAGTCATTAACAGAGCTGTTCTGAAAGAGTCCAAGCGGCCTGTTCTTAGAGTGGACTGTTTTTTGCATTCGTTCTCAAGTTATATCAAACTATCAAAGTGTTGTTTTCTGCCTTTCACGAGCACATTTTGACTTGTTGTTGAACAATCCTATAATGTAACTCTAAATGACAATCAGAGCAACTTGAATTGCGTGTGTGCAGCCTTTTGCTCAAAAGTGATCAACGTTTCGTTTTCAGAGTCTCTTTTGACAATCTCTTCGAGAGCTGTTTTCAGTCATTAACAGAGCTGTTCTGAAAGTGTCCAAGCGGTCTGTTCTTAGAGTGGACTGTTTTTGCATTCGTTCTCAAGTTATATCAAACTATCAAAGTGTTGTTTTCTGCCTTTCACGAGCACATTTTGACTTGTTGTTGAATAATCCTATAATGTAACTCTAAATGACAATCAGAGCAACTTGAATTGCGTGTGTGCAGCCTTTTGCTCAAAAGTGATCAACGTTTCGTTTTCGGAGTCTCTTTTGACAATCTCTTCGAGAGCTGTTTTCAGTCATTAACTGAGCTGTTCTGAAAGTGTCCAAGCGGCCTGTTCTTAGAGTGGACTGTTTTTTGCATTCGTTCTCAAGTTATATCAAACTATCAAATTGTTGTTTTCTGCCTTTCACGAGCACATTTTGACTTGTTGTTGAATAATCCTATAATGTAACTCTAAATGACAATCAGAGCAACTTGAATTGCGTGTGTGCAGCCTTTTGCTCAAAAGTGATCAACGTTTCGTTTTCAGAGTCTCTTTTGACAATCTCTTCGAGAGCTGTTTTCAGTCATTAACTGAGCTGTTCTGAAAGTGTCCAAGCGGCCTGTTCTTAGAGTGGACTGTTTTTTGCATTCGTTCTCAAGTTATATCAAACTATCAAAGTGTTGTTTTCTGCCTTTCACGAGCACATTTTGACTTGTTGTTGAATAATCCTATATTGTAACTCTAAATGACAATCAGAGCAACTTGAATTGCGTGTGTGCAGCCTTTTGCTCAAAAGTGATCAACGTTTCGTTTTCAGAGTCTCTTTTGACAATCTCTTCGAGAGCTGTTTTCAGTCATTAACAGAGCTGTTCTGAAAGTGTCCAAGCGGCCTGTTCTTAGAGTGGACTGTTTTTTGCATTCGTTCTCAAGTTATATCAAACTATCAAAGTGTTGTTTTCTGCCTTTCACGAGCACATTTTGACTTGTTGTTGAATAATCCTATAATGTAACTCTAAATGACAATCAGAGCAACTTGAATTGCGTGTGTGCAGCCTTTTGCTCAAAAGTGATCAACGTTTCGTTTTCAGAGTCTCTTTTGACAATCTCTTCGAGAGCTGTTTTCAGTCATTAACAGAGCTGTTCTGAAAGTTTCCAAGCGGCCTGTTCTTAGAGTGGACTGTTTTTTGCATTCGTTCTCAAGTTATATCAAACTATCAAAGTGTTGTTTTCTGCCTTTCACGAGCACATTTTGACTTGTTGTTGAATAATCCTATAATGTAACTCTAAATGACAATCAGAGCAACTTGAATTGCGTGTGTGCAGCCTTTTGCTCAAAAGTGATCAACGTTTCGTTTTCGGAGTCTCTTTTGACAATCTCTTCGAGAGCTGTTTTCAGTCATTAACTGAGCTGTTCTGAAAGTGTCCAAGCGGCCTGTTCTTAGAGTGGACTGTTTTTTGCATTCGTTCTCAAGTTATATCAAACTATCAAAGTGTTGTTTTCTGCCTTTCACGAGCACATTTTGACTTGTTGTTGAATAATCCTATATTGTAACTCTAAATGACAATCAGAGCAACTTGAATTGCGTGTGTGCAGCCTTTTGCTCAAAAGTGATCAACGTTTCGTTTTCAGAGTCTCTTTTGACAATCTCTTCGAGAGCTGTTTTCAGTCATTAACAGAGCTGTTCTGAAAGTGTCCAAGCGGCCTGTTCTTAGAGTGGACTGTTTTTTGCATTCGTTCTCAAGTTATATCAAACTATCAAAGTGTTGTTTTCTGCCTTTCACGAGCACATTTTGACTTGTTGTTGAACAATCCTATAATGTAACTCTAAATGACAATCAGAGCAACTTGAATTGCGTGTGTGCAGCCTTTTGCTCAAAAGTGATCAACGTTTCGTTTTCAGAGTCTCTTTTGACAATCTCTTCGAGAGCTGTTTTCAGTCATTAACAGAGCTGTTCTGAAAGTGTCCAAGCGGTCTGTTCTTAGAGTGGACTGTTTTTGCATTCGTTCTCAAGTTATATCAAACTATCAAAGTGTTGTTTTCTGCCTTTCACGAGCACATTTTGACTTGTTGTTGAAGAATCCTATAATGTAACTCTAAATGACAATCAGAGCAACTTGAATTGCGTGTGTGCAGCCTTTTGCTCAAAAGTGATCAACGTTTCGTTTTCGGAGTCTCTTTTGACAATCTCTTCGAGAGCTGTTTTCAGTCATTAACTGAGCTGTTCTGAAAGTGTCCAAGCGGCCTGTTCTTAGAGTGGACTGTTTTTTGCATTCGTTCTCAAGTTATATCAAACTATCAAATTGTTGTTTTCTGCCTTTCACGAGCACATTTTGACTTGTTGTTGAATAATCCTATAATGTAACTCTAAATGACAATCAGAGCAACTTGAATTGCGTGTGTGCAGCCTTTTGCTCAAAAGTGATCAACGTTTCGTTTTCAGAGTCTCTTTTGACAATCTCTTCGAGAGCTGTTTTCAGTCATTAACTGAGCTGTTCTGAAAGTGTCCAAGCGGCCTGTTCTTAGAGTGGACTGTTTTTTGCATTCGTTCTCAAGTTATATCAAACTATCAAAGTGTTGTTTTCTGCCTTTCACGAGCACATTTTGACTTGTTGTTGAATAATCCTATATTGTAACTCTAAATGACAATCAGAGCAACTTGAATTGCGTGTGTGCAGCCTTTTGCTCAAAAGTGATCAACGTTTCGTTTTCAGAGTCTCTTTTGACAATCTCTTCGAGAGCTGTTTTCAGTCATTAACAGAGCTGTTCTGAAAGTGTCCAAGCGGCCTGTTCTTAGAGTGGACTGTTTTTTGCATTCGTTCTCAAGTTATATCAAACTATCAAAGTGTTGTTTTCTGCCTTTCACGAGCACATTTTGACTTGTTGTTGAATAATCCTATAATGTAACTCTAAATGACAATCAGAGCAACTTGAATTGCGTGTGTGCAGCCTTTTGCTCAAAAGTGATCAACGTTTCGTTTTCAGAGTCTCTTTTGACAATCTCTTCGAGAGCTGTTTTCAGTCATTAACAGAGCTGTTCTGAAAGTTTCCAAGCGGCCTGTTCTTAGAGTGGACTGTTTTTTGCATTCGTTCTCAAGTTATATCAAACTATCAAAGTGTTGTTTTCTGCCTTTCACGAGCACATTTTGACTTGTTGTTGAATAATCCTATAATGTAACTCTAAATGACAATCAGAGCAACTTGAATTGCGTGTGTGCAGCCTTTTGCTCAAAAGTGATCAACGTTTCGTTTTCGGAGTCTCTTTTGACAATCTCTTCGAGAGCTGTTTTCAGTCATTAACTGAGCTGTTCTGAAAGTGTCCAAGCGGCCTGTTCTTAGAGTGGACTGTTTTTTGCATTCGTTCTCAAGTTATATCCAACTATCAAAGTGTTGTTTTCTGCCTTTCACGAGCACATTTTGACTTGTTGTTGAATAATCCTATATTGTAACTCTAAATGACAATCAGAGCAACTTGAATTGCGTGTGTGCAGCCTTTTGCTCAAAAGTGATCAACGTTTCGTTTTCAGAGTCTCTTTTGACAATCTCTTCGAGAGCTGTTTTCAGTCATTAACAGAGCTGTTCTGAAAGTGTCCAAGCGGCCTGTTCTTAGAGTGGACTGTTTTTTGCATTCGTTCTCAAGTTATATCAAACTATCAAAGTGTTGTTTTCTGCCTTTCACGAGCACATGTTGACTTGTTGTTGAATAATCCTATAATGTAACTCTAAATGACAATCAGAGCAACTTGAATTGCGTGTGTGCAGCCTTTTGCTCAAAAGTGATCAACGTTTCGTTTTCGGAGTCTCTTTTGACAATCTCTTCGAGAGCTGTTTTCAGTCATTAACAGAGCTGTTCTGAAAGTGTCCAAGCGGCCTGTTCTGAGAGTGGACTGTTTTTTGCATTCGTTCTCAAGTTATATCAAACTATCAAATTGTTGTTTTCTGCCTTTCACGAGCACATTTTGACTTGTTGTTGAATAATCCTATAATGTAACTCTAAATGACAATCAGAGCAACTTGAATTGCGTGTGTGCAGCCTTTTGCTCAAAAGTGATCAACGTTTCGTTTTCAGAGTCTCTTTTGACAATCTCTTCGAGAGCTGTTTTCAGTCATTAACAGAGCTGTTCTGAAAGTGTCCAAGCGGCCTGTTCTTAGAGTGGACTGTTTTTTGCATTCGTTCTCAAGTTATATCAATCTATCAAAGTGTTGTTTTCTGCCTTTCACGAGCACATTTTGACTTGTTGTTGAATAATCCTATAATGTAACTCTAAATGACAATCAGAGCAACTTGAATTGCGTGTGTGCAGCCTTTTGCTCAAAAGTGATCAACGTTTCGTTTTCAGAGTCTCTTTTGACAATCTCTTCGAGAGCTGTTTTCAGTCATTAACAGAGCTGTTCTGAAAGTGTCCAAGCGGTCTGTTCTTAGAGTGGACTGTTTTTGCATTCGTTCTCAAGTTATATCAAACTATCAAAGTGTTGTTTTCTGCCTTTCACGAGCACATTTTGACTTGTTGTTGAATAATCCTATAATGTAACTCTAAATGACAATCAGAGCAACTTGAATTGCGTGTGTGCAGCCTTTTGCTCAAAAGTGATCAACGTTTCGTTTTCAGAGTCTCTTTTGACAATCTCTTCGAGAGCTGTTTTCAGTCATTAACAGAGCTGTTCTGAAAGTGTCCAAGCGGCCTGTTCTTAGAGTGGACTGTTTTTTGCATTCGTTCTCAAGTTATATCAAACTATCAAAGTGTTGTTTTCTGCCTTTCACGAGCACATTTTGACTTGTTGTTGAATAATCCTATATTGTAACTCTAAATGACAATCAGAGCAACTTGAATTGCGTGTGTGCAGCCTTTTGCTCAAAAGTGATCAACGTTTCGTTTTCAGAGTCTCTTTTGACAATCTCTTCGAGAGCTGTTTTCAGTCATTAACAGAGCTGTTCTGAAAGTGTCCAAGCGGCCTGTTCTTAGAGTGGACTGTTTTTTGCATTCGTTCTCAAGTTATATCAAACTATCAAATTGTTGTTTTCTGCCTTTCACGAGCACATTTTGACTTGTTGTTGAATAATCCTATAATGTAACTCTAAATGACAATCAGAGCAACTTGAATTGCGTGTGTGCAGCCTTTTGCTCAAAAGTGATCAACGTTTCGTTTTCAGAGTCTCTTTTGACAATCTCTTCGAGAGCTGTTTTCAGTCATTAACTGAGCTGTTCTGAAAGTGTCCAAGCGGCCTGTTCTTAGAGTGGACTGTTTTTTGCATTCGTTCTCAAGTTATATCAAACTATCAAAGTGTTGTTTTCTGCCTTTCACGAGCACATTTTGACTTGTTGTTGAATAATCCTATATTGTAACTCTAAATGACAATCAGAGCAACTTGAATTGCGTGTGTGCAGCCTTTTGCTCAAAAGTGATCAACGTTTCGTTTTCAGAGTCTCTTTTGACAATCTCTTCGAGAGCTGTTTTCAGTCATTAACAGAGCTGTTCTGAAAGTGTCCAAGCGGCCTGTTCTTAGAGTGGACTGTTTTTTGCATTCGTTCTCAAGTTATATCAAACTATCAAAGTGTTGTTTTCTGCCTTTCACGAGCACATTTTGACTTGTTGTTGAATAATCCTATAATGTAACTCTAAATGACAATCAGAGCAACTTGAATTGCGTGTGTGCAGCCTTTTGCTCAAAAGTGATCAACGTTTCGTTTTCAGAGTCTCTTTTGACAATCTCTTCGAGAGCTGTTTTCAGTCATTAACAGAGCTGTTCTGAAAGTGTCCAAGCGGCCTGTTCTTAGAGTGGACTGTTTTTGCATTCGTTCTCAAGTTATATCAAACTATCAAAGTGTTGTTTTCTGCCTTTCACGAGCACATTTTGACTTGTTGTTGAATAATCCTATATTGTAACTCTAAATGACAATCAGAGCAACTTGAATTGCGTGTGTGCAGCCTTTTGCTCAAAAGTGATCAACGTTTCGTTTTCAGAGTCTCTTTTGACAATCTCTTCGAGAGCTGTTTTCAGTCATTAACAGAGCTGTTCTGAAAGTGTCCAAGCGGCCTGTTCTTAGAGTGGACTGTTTTTTGCATTCGTTCTCAAGTTATATCAAACTATCAAAGTGTTGTTTTCTGCCTTTCACGAGCACATGTTGACTTGTTGTTGAATAATCCTATAATGTAACTCTAAATGACAATCAGAGCAACTTGAATTGCGTGTGTGCAGCCTTTTGCTCAAAAGTGATCAACGTTTCGTTTTCGGAGTCTCTTTTGACAATCTCTTCGAGAGCTGTTTTCAGTCATTAACAGAGCTGTTCTGAAAGTGTCCAAGCGGCCTGTTCTTAGAGTGGACTGTTTTTTGCATTCGTTCTCAAGTTATATCAAACTATCAAATTGTTGTTTTCTGCCTTTCACGAGCACATTTTGACTTGTTGTTGAATAATCCTATAATGTAACTCTAAATGACAATCAGAGCAACTTGAATTGCGTGTGTGCAGCCTTTTGCTCAAAAGTGATCAACGTTTCGTTTTCAGAGTCTCTTTTGACAATCTCTTCGAGAGCTGTTTTCAGTCATTAACAGAGCTGTTCTGAAAGTGTCCAAGCGGTCTGTTCTTAGAGTGGACTGTTTTTGCATTCGTTCTCAAGTTATATCAAACTATCAAAGTGTTGTTTTCTGCCTTTCACGAGCACATTTTGACTTGTTGTTGAATAATCCTATAATGTAACTCTAAATGACAATCAGAGCAACTTGAATTGCGTGTGTGCAGCCTTTTGCTCAAAAGTGATCAACGTTTCGTTTTCAGAGTCTCTTTTGACAATCTCTTCGAGAGCTGTTTTCAGTCATTAACAGAGCTGTTCTGAAAGTGTCCAAGCGGCCTGTTCTTAGAGTGGACTGTTTTTTGCATTCGTTCTCAAGTTATATCAAACTATCAAAGTGTTGTTTTCTGCCTTTCACGAGCACATTTTGACTTGTTGTTGAATAATCCTATATTGTAACTCTAAATGACAATCAGAGCAACTTGAATTGCGTGTGTGCAGCCTTTTGCTCAAAAGTGATCAACGTTTCGTTTTCAGAGTCTCTTTTGACAATCTCTTCGAGAGCTGTTTTCAGTCATTAACAGAGCTGTTCTGAAAGTGTCCAAGCGGCCTGTTCTTAGAGTGGACTGTTTTTTGCATTCGTTCTCAAGTTATATCAAACTATCAAATTGTTGTTTTCTGCCTTTCACGAGCACATTTTGACTTGTTGTTGAATAATCCTATAATGTAACTCTAAATGACAATCAGAGCAACTTGAATTGCGTGTGTGCAGCCTTTTGCTCAAAAGTGATCAACGTTTCGTTTTCAGAGTCTCTTTTGACAATCTCTTCGAGAGCTGTTTTCAGTCATTAACTGAGCTGTTCTGAAAGTGTCCAAGCGGCCTGTTCTTAGAGTGGACTGTTTTTTGCATTCGTTCTCAAGTTATATCAAACTATCAAAGTGTTGTTTTCTGCCTTTCACGAGCACATTTTGACTTGTTGTTGAATAATCCTATATTGTAACTCTAAATGACAATCAGAGCAACTTGAATTGCGTGTGTGCAGCCTTTTGCTCAAAAGTGATCAACGTTTCGTTTTCAGAGTCTCTTTTGACAATCTCTTCGAGAGCTGTTTTCAGTCATTAACAGAGCTGTTCTGAAAGTGTCCAAGCGGCCTGTTCTTAGAGTGGACTGTTTTTTGCATTCGTTCTCAAGTTATATCAAACTATCAAAGTGTTGTTTTCTGCCTTTCACGAGCACATTTTGACTTGTTGTTGAATAATCCTATAATGTAACTCTAAATGACAATCAGAGCAACTTGAATTGCGTGTGTGCAGCCTTTTGCTCAAAAGTGATCAACGTTTCGTTTTCAGAGTCTCTTTTGACAATCTCTTCGAGAGCTGTTTTCAGTCATTAACAGAGCTGTTCTGAAAGTTTCCAAGCGGCCTGTTCTTAGAGTGGACTGTTTTTTGCATTCGTTCTCAAGTTATATCAAACTATCAAAGTGTTGTTTTCTGCCTTTCACGAGCACATTTTGACTTGTTGTTGAATAATCCTATAATGTAACTCTAAATGACAATCAGAGCAACTTGAATTGCGTGTGTGCAGCCTTTTGCTCAAAAGTGATCAACGTTTCGTTTTCGGAGTCTCTTTTGACAATCTCTTCGAGAGCTGTTTTCAGTCATTAACTGAGCTGTTCTGAAAGTGTCCAAGCGGCCTGTTCTTAGAGTGGACTGTTTTTTGCATTCGTTCTCAAGTTATATCAAACTATCAAAGTGTTGTTTTCTGCCTTTCACGAGCACATTTTGACTTGTTGTTGAATAATCCTATATTGTAACTCTAAATGACAATCAGAGCAACTTGAATTGCGTGTGTGCAGCCTTTTGCTCAAAAGTGATCAACGTTTCGTTTTCAGAGTCTCTTTTGACAATCTCTTCGAGAGCTGTTTTCAGTCATTAACAGAGCTGTTCTGAAAGTGTCCAAGCGGCCTGTTCTTAGAGTGGACTGTTTTTTGCATTCGTTCTCAAGTTATATCAAACTATCAAAGTGTTGTTTTCTGCCTTTCACGAGCACATGTTGACTTGTTGTTGAATAATCCTATAATGTAACTCTAAATGACAATCAGAGCAACTTGAATTGCGTGTGTGCAGCCTTTTGCTCAAAAGTGATCAACGTTTCGTTTTCGGAGTCTCTTTTGACAATCTCTTCGAGAGCTGTTTTCAGTCATTAACTGAGCTGTTCTGAAAGTGTCCAAGCGGCCTGTTCTTAGAGTGGACTGTTTTTTGCATTCGTTCTCAAGTTATATCAAACTATCAAATTGTTGTTTTCTGCCTTTCACGAGCACATTTTGACTTGTTGTTGAATAATCCTATAATGTAACTCTAAATGACAATCAGAGCAACTTGAATTGCGTGTGTGCAGCCTTTTGCTCAAAAGTGATCAACGTTTCGTTTTCAGAGTCTCTTTTGACAATCTCTTCGAGAGCTGTTTTCAGTCATTAACAGAGCTGTTCTGAAAGTGTCCAAGCGGCCTGTTCTTAGAGTGGACTGTTTTTTGCATTCGTTCTCAAGTTATATCAAACTATCAAAGTGTTGTTTTCTGCCTTTCACGAGCACATTTTGACTTGTTGTTGAATAATCCTATATTGTAACTCTAAATGACAATCAGAGCAACTTGAATTGCGTGTGTGAGCCTTTTGCTCAAAAGTGATCAACGTTTCGTTTTCAGAGTCTCTTTTGACAATCTCTTCGAGAGCTGTTTTCAGTCATTAACAGAGCTGTTCTGAAAGTGTCCAAGCGGCCTGTTCTTAGAGTGGACTGTTTTTTGCATTCGTTCTCAAGTTATATCAAACTATCAAATTGTTGTTTTCTGCCTTTCACGAGCACATTTTGACTTGTTGTTGAATAATCCTATAATGTAACTCTAAATGACAATCAGAGCAACTTGAATTGCGTGTGTGCAGCCTTTTGCTCAAAAGTGATCAACGTTTCGTTTTCAGAGTCTCTTTTGACAATCTCTTCGAGAGCTGTTTTCAGTCATTAACAGAGCTGTTCTGAAAGTGTCCAAGCGGCCTGTTCTTAGAGTGGACTGTTTTTTGCATTCGTTCTCAAGTTATATCAAACTATCAAAGTGTTGTTTTCTGCCTTTCACGAGCACATTTTGACTTGTTGTTGAATAATCCTATATTGTAACTCTAAATGACAATCAGAGCAACTTGAATTGCGTGTGTGCAGCCTTTTGCTCAAAAGTGATCAACGTTTCGTTTTCAGAGTCTCTTTTGACAATCTCTTCGAGAGCTGTTTTCAGTCATTAACAGAGCTGTTCTGAAAGTGTCCAAGCGGCCTGTTCTTAGAGTGGACTGTTTTTTGCATTCGTTCTCAAGTTATATCAAACTATCAAATTGTTGTTTTCTGCCTTTCACGAGCACATTTTGACTTGTTGTTGAATAATCCTATAATGTAACTCTAAATGACAATCAGAGCAACTTGAATTGCGTGTGTGCAGCCTTTTGCTCAAAAGTGATCAACGTTTCGTTTTCAGAGTCTCTTTTGACAATCTCTTCGAGAGCTGTTTTCAGTCATTAACAGAGCTGTTCTGAAAGTGTCCAAGCGGCCTGTTCTTAGAGTGGACTGTTTTTTGCATTCGTTCTCAAGTTATATCAAACTATCAAAGTGTTGTTTTCTGCCTTTCATGGGCACATTTTGACTTGTTGTTGAATAATCCTATAATGTAACTCTAAATGACAATCAGAGCAACTTGAATTGCGTGTGTGCAGCCTTTTGCTCAAAAGTGATCAACGTTTCGTTTTCGGAGTCTCTTTTGACAATCTCTTCGAGAGCTGTTTTCAGTCATTAACTGAGCTGTTCTGAAAGTGTCCAAGCGGCCTGTTCTTAGAGTGGACTGTTTTTTGCATTCGTTCTCAAGTTATATCAAACTATCAAATTGTTGTTTTCTGCCTTTCACGAGCACATTTTGACTTGTTGTTGAATAATCCTATATTGTAACTCTAAATGACAATCAGAGCAACTTGAATTGCGTGTGTGCAGCCTTTTGCTCAAAAGTGATCAACGTTTCGTTTTCAGAGTCTCTTTTGACAATCTCTTCGAGAGCTGTTTTCAGTCATTAACAGAGCTGTTCTGAAAGTGTCCAAGCGGCCTGTTCTTAGAGTGGACTGTTTTTTGCATTCGTTCTCAAGTTATATCAAACTATCAAAGTGTTGTTTTCTGCCTTTCACGAGCACATTTTGACTTGTTGTTGAATAATCCTATAATGTAACTCTAAATGACAATCAGAGCAACTTGAATTGCGTGTGTGCAGCCTTTTGCTCAAAAGTGATCAACGTTTCGTTTTCGGAGTCTCTTTTGACAATCTCTTCGAGAGCTGTTTTCAGTCATTAACTGAGCTGTTCTGAAAGTGTCCAAGCGGCCTGTTCTTAGAGTGGACTGTTTTTTGCATTCGTTCTCAAGTTATATCAAACTATCAAAGTGTTGTTTTCTGCCTTTCACGAGCACATTTTGACTTGTTGTTGAATAATCCTATATTGTAACTCTAAATGACAATCAGAGCAACTTGAATTGCGTGTGTGCAGCCTTTTGCTCAAAAGTGATCAACGTTTCGTTTTCGGAGTCTCTTTTGACAATCTCTTCGAGAGCTGTTTTCAGTCATTAACTGAGCTGTTCTGAAAGTGTCCAAGCGGCCTGTTCTTAGAGTGGACTGTTTTTTGCATTCGTTCTCAAGTTATATCAAACTATCAAAGTGTTGTTTTCTGCCTTTCACGAGCACATTTTGACTTGTTGTTGAATAATCCTATATTGTAACTCTAAATGACAATCAGAGCAACTTGAATTGCGTGTGTGCAGCCTTTTGCTCAAAAGTGATCAACGTTTCGTTTTCAGAGTCTCTTTTGACAATCTCTTCGAGAGCTGTTTTCAGTCATTAACAGAGCTGTTCTGAAAGTGTCCAAGCGGCCTGTTCTTAGAGTGGACTGTTTTTTGCATTCGTTCTCAAGTTATATCAAACTATCAAAGTGTTGTTTTCTGCCTTTCACGAGCACATTTTGACTTGTTGTTGAATAATCCTATATTGTAACTCTAAATGACAATCAGAGCAACTTGAATTGCGTGTGTGCAGCCTTTTGCTCAAAAGTGATCAACGTTTCGTTTTCAGAGTCTCTTTTGACAATCTCTTCGAGAGCTGTTTTCAGTCATTAACAGAGCTGTTCTGAAAGTGTCCAAGCGGCCTGTTCTTAGAGTGGACTGTTTTTTGCATTCGTTCTCAAGTTATATCAAACTATCAAAGTGTTGTTTTCTGCCTTTCACGAGCACATTTTGACTTGTTGTTGAATAATCCTATAATGTAACTCTAAATGACAATCAGAGCAACTTGAATTGCGTGTGTGCAGCCTTTTGCTCAAAAGTGATCAACGTTTCGTTTTCAGAGTCTCTTTTGACAATCTCTTCGAGAGCTGTTTTCAGTCATTAACAGAGCTGTTCTGAAAGTTTCCAAGCGGCCTGTTCTTAGAGTGGACTGTTTTTTGCATTCGTTCTCAAGTTATATCAAACTATCAAAGTGTTGTTTTCTGCCTTTCACGAGCACATTTTGACTTGTTGTTGAATAATCCTATAATGTAACTCTAAATGACAATCAGAGCAACTTGAATTGCGTGTGTGCAGCCTTTTGCTCAAAAGTGATCAACGTTTCGTTTTCGGAGTCTCTTTTGACAATCTCTTCGAGAGCTGTTTTCAGTCATTAACTGAGCTGTTCTGAAAGTGTCCAAGCGGCCTGTTCTTAGAGTGGACTGTTTTTTGCATTCGTTCTCAAGTTATATCAAACTATCAAAGTGTTGTTTTCTGCCTTTCACGAGCACATTTTGACTTGTTGTTGAATAATCCTATATTGTAACTCTAAATGACAATCAGAGCAACTTGAATTGCGTGTGTGCAGCCTTTTGCTCAAAAGTGATCAACGTTTCGTTTTCAGAGTCTCTTTTGACAATCTCTTCGAGAGCTGTTTTCAGTCATTAACAGAGCTGTTCTGAAAGTGTCCAAGCGGCCTGTTCTTAGAGTGGACTGTTTTTTGCATTCGTTCTCAAGTTATATCAAACTATCAAAGTGTTGTTTTCTGCCTTTCACGAGCACATGTTGACTTGTTGTTGAATAATCCTATAATGTAACTCTAAATGACAATCAGAGCAACTTGAATTGCGTGTGTGCAGCCTTTTGCTCAAAAGTGATCAACGTTTCGTTTTCGGAGTCTCTTTTGACAATCTCTTCGAGAGCTGTTTTCAGTCATTAACAGAGCTGTTCTGAAAGTGTCCAAGCGGCCTGTTCTTAGAGTGGACTGTTTTTTGCATTCGTTCTCAAGTTATATCAAACTATCAAATTGTTGTTTTCTGCCTTTCACGAGCACATTTTGACTTGTTGTTGAATAATCCTATAATGTAACTCTAAATGACAATCAGAGCAACTTGAATTGCGTGTGTGCAGCCTTTTGCTCAAAAGTGATCAACGTTTCGTTTTCAGAGTCTCTTTTGACAATCTCTTCGAGAGCTGTTTTCAGTCATTAACAGAGCTGTTCTGAAAGTGTCCAAGCGGCCTGTTCTTAGAGTGGACTGTTTTTTGCATTCGTTCTCAAGTTATATCAAACTATCAAATTGTTGTTTTCTGCCTTTCACGAGCACATTTTGACTTGTTGTTGAATAATCCTATAATGTAACTCTAAATGACAATCAGAGCAACTTGAATTGCGTGTGTGCAGCCTTTTGCTCAAAAGTGATCAACGTTTCGTTTTCAGAGTCTCTTTTGACAATCTCTTCGAGAGCTGTTTTCAGTCATTAACAGAGCTGTTCTGAAAGTGTCCAAGCGGCCTGTTCTTAGAGTGGACTGTTTTTTGCATTCGTTCTCAAGTTATATCAAACTATCAAAGTGTTGTTTTCTGCCTTTCACGAGCACATTTTGACTTGTTGTTGAATAATCCTATATTGTAACTCTAAATGACAATCAGAGCAACTTGAATTGCGTGTGTGCAGCCTTTTGCTCAAAAGTGATCAACGTTTCGTTTTCAGAGTCTCTTTTGACAATCTCTTCGAGAGCTGTTTTCAGTCATTAACAGAGCTGTTCTGAAAGTGTCCAAGCGGCCTGTTCTTAGAGTGGACTGTTTTTTGCATTCGTTCTCAAGTTATATCAATCTATCAAAGTGTTGTTTTCTGCCTTTCACGAGCACATTTTGACTTGTTGTTGAATAATCCTATAATGTAACTCTAAATGACAATCAGAGCAACTTGAATTGCGTGTGTGCAGCCTTTTGCTCAAAAGTGATCAACGTTTCGTTTTCAGAGTCTCTTTTGACAATCTCTTCGAGAGCTGTTTTCAGTCATTAACAGAGCTGTTCTGAAAGTGTCCAAGCGGTCTGTTCTTAGAGTGGACTGTTTTTGCATTCGTTCTCAAGTTATATCAAACTATCAAAGTGTTGTTTTCTGCCTTTCACGAGCACATTTTGACTTGTTGTTGAATAATCCTATAATGTAACTCTAAATGACAATCAGAGCAACTTGAATTGCGTGTGTGCAGCCTTTTGCTCAAAAGTGATCAACGTTTCGTTTTCGGAGTCTCTTTTGACAATCTCTTCGAGAGCTGTTTTCAGTCATTAACTGAGCTGTTCTGAAAGTGTCCAAGCGGCCTGTTCTTAGAGTGGACTGTTTTTTGCATTCGTTCTCAAGTTATATCAAACTATCAAATTGTTGTTTTCTGCCTTTCACGAGCACATTTTGACTTGTTGTTGAATAATCCTATAATGTAACTCTAAATGACAATCAGAGCAACTTGAATTGCGTGTGTGCAGCCTTTTGCTCAAAAGTGATCAACGTTTCGTTTTCAGAGTCTCTTTTGACAATCTCTTCGAGAGCTGTTTTCAGTCATTAACAGAGCTGTTCTGAAAGTGTCCAAGCGGCCTGTTCTTAGAGTGGACTGTTTTTTGCATTCGTTCTCAAGTTATATCAAACTATCAAAGTGTTGTTTTCTGCCTTTCACGAGCACATTTTGACTTGTTGTTGAATAATCCTATATTGTAACTCTAAATGACAATCAGAGCAACTTGAATTGCGTGTGTGCAGCCTTTTGCTCAAAAGTGATCAACGTTTCGTTTTCAGAGTCTCTTTTGACAATCTCTTCGAGAGCTGTTTTCAGTCATTAACAGAGCTGTTCTGAAAGTGTCCAAGCGGCCTGTTCTTAGAGTGGACTGTTTTTTGCATTCGTTCTCAAGTTATATCAAACTATCAAATTGTTGTTTTCTGCCTTTCACGAGCACATTTTGACTTGTTGTTGAATAATCCTATAATGTAACTCTAAATGACAATCAGAGCAACTTGAATTGCGTGTGTGCAGCCTTTTGCTCAAAAGTGATCAACGTTTCGTTTTCAGAGTCTCTTTTGACAATCTCTTCGAGAGCTGTTTTCAGTCATTAACAGAGCTGTTCTGAAAGTGTCCAAGCGGCCTGTTCTTAGAGTGGACTGTTTTTTGCATTCGTTCTCAAGTTATATCAAACTATCAAAGTGTTGTTTTCTGCCTTTCACGAGCACATTTTGACTTGTTGTTGAATAATCCTATATTGTAACTCTAAATGACAATCAGAGCAACTTGAATTGCGTGTGTGCAGCCTTTTGCTCAAAAGTGATCAACGTTTCGTTTTCAGAGTCTCTTTTGACAATCTCTTCGAGAGCTGTTTTCAGTCATTAACAGAGCTGTTCTGAAAGTGTCCAAGCGGCCTGTTCTTAGAGTGGACTGTTTTTTGCATTCGTTCTCAAGTTATATCAAACTATCAAATTGTTGTTTTCTGCCTTTCACGAGCACATTTTGACTTGTTGTTGAATAATCCTATAATGTAACTCTAAATGACAATCAGAGCAACTTGAATTGCGTGTGTGCAGCCTTTTGCTCAAAAGTGATCAACGTTTCGTTTTCGGAGTCTCTTTTGACAATCTCTTCGAGAGCTGTTTTCAGTCATTAACTGAGCTGTTCTGAAAGTGTCCAAGCGGCCTGTTCTTAGAGTGGACTGTTTTTTGCATTCGTTCTCAAGTTATATCAAACTATCAAATTGTTGTTTTCTGCCTTTCACGAGCACATTTTGACTTGTTGTTGAATAATCCTATATTGTAACTCTAAATGACAATCAGAGCAACTTGAATTGCGTGTGTGCAGCCTTTTGCTCAAAAGTGATCAACGTTTCATTTTCAGAGTCTCTTTTGACAATCTCTTCGAGAGCTGTTTTCAGTCATTAACAGAGCTGTTCTGAAAGTGTCCAAGCGGCCTGTTCTTAGAGTGGACTGTTTTTTGCATTCGTTCTCAAGTTATATCAAACTATCAAAGTGTTGTTTTCTGCCTTTCACGAGCACATTTTGACTTGTTGTTGAATAATCCTATAATGTAACTCTAAATGACAATCAGAGCAACTTGAATTGCGTGTGTGCAGCCTTTTGCTCAAAAGTGATCAACGTTTCGTTTTCGGAGTCTCTTTTGACAATCTCTTCGAGAGCTGTTTTCAGTCATTAACTGAGCTGTTCTGAAAGTGTCCAAGCGGCCTGTTCTTAGAGTGGACTGTTTTTTGCATTCGTTCTCAAGTTATATCAAACTATCAAAGTGTTGTTTTCTGCCTTTCACGAGCACATTTTGACTTGTTGTTGAATAATCCTATATTGTAACTCTAAATGATAATCAGAGCAACTTGAATTGCGTGTGTGCAGCCTTTTGCTCAAAAGTAATCAACGTTTCGTTTTCAGAGTCTCTTTTGACAATCTCTTCGAGAGCTGTTTTCAGTCATTAACAGAGCTGTTCTGAAAGTGTCCAAGCGGCCTGTTCTTAGAGTGGACTGTTTTTTGCATTCGTTCTCAAGTTATATCAAACTATCAAAGTGTTGTTTTCTGCCTTTCACGAGCACATTTTGACTTGTTGTTGAATAATCCTATAATGTAACTCTAAATGACAATCAGAGCAACTTGAATTGCGTGTGTGCAGCCTTTTGCTCAAAAGTGATCAACGTTTCGTTTACAGAGTCTCTTTTGACAATCTCTTCGAGAGCTGTTTTCAGTCATTAACAGAGCTGTTCTGAAAGTGTCCAAGCGGCCTGTTCTTAGAGTGGACTGTTTTTTGCATTCGTTCTCAAGTTATATCAAACTATCAAAGTGTTGTTTTCTGCCTTTCACGAGCACATTTTGACTTGTTGTTGAATAATCCTATAATGTAACTCTAAATGACAATCAGAGCAACTTGAATTGCGTGTGTACAGCCTTTTGCTCAAAAGTGATCAACGTTTCGTTTTCAGAGTCTCTTTTGACAATCTCTTCGAGAGCTGTTTTCAGTCATTAACAGAGCTGTTCTGAAAGTGTCCAAGCGGCCTGTTCTTAGAGTGGACTGTTTTTTGCATTCGTTCTCAAGTTATATCAAACTATCAAAGTGTTGTTTTCTGCCTTTCACGAGCACATTTTGACTTGTTGTTGAATAATCCTATAATGTAACTCTAAATGACAATCAGAGCAACTTGAATTGCGTGTGTGCAGCCTTTTGCTCAAAAGTGATCAACGTTTCGTTTTCGGAGTCTCTTTTGACAATCTCTTCGAGAGCTGTTTTCAGTCATTAACTGAGCTGTTCTGAAAGTGTCCAAGCGGCCTGTTCTTAGAGTGGACTGTTTTTTGCATTCGTTCTCAAGTTATATCAAACTATCAAAGTGTTGTTTTCTGCCTTTCACGAGCACATTTTGACTTGTTGTTGAATAATCCTATATTGTAACTCTAAATGACAATCAGAGCAACTTGAATTGCGTGTGTGCAGCCTTTTGCTCAAAAGTGATCAACGTTTCGTTTTCAGAGTCTCTTTTGACAATCTCTTCGAGAGCTGTTTTCAGTCATTAACAGAGCTGTTCTGAAAGTGTCCAAGCGGCCTGTTCTTAGAGTGGACTGTTTTTTGCATTCGTTCTCAAGTTATATCAAACTATCAAAGTGTTGTTTTCTGCCTTTCACGAGCACATTTTGACTTGTTGTTGAATAATCCTATAATGTAACTCTAAATGACAATCAGAGCAACTTGAATTGCGTGTGTGCAGCCTTTTGCTCAAAAGTGATCAACGTTTCGTTTTCAGAGTCTCTTTTGACAATCTCTTCGAGAGCTGTTTTCAGTCATTAACAGAGCTGTTCTGAAAGTGTCCAAGCGGTCTGTTCTTAGAGTGGACTGTTTTTGCATTCGTTCTCAAGTTATATCAAACTATCAAAGTGTTGTTTTCTGCCTTTCACGAGCACATTTTGACTTGTTGTTGAATAATCCTATATTGTAACTCTAAATGACAATCAGAGCAACTTGAATTGCGTGTGTGCAGCCTTTTGCTCAAAAGTGATCAACGTTTCGTTTACAGAGTCTCTTTTGACAATCTCTTCGAGAGCTGTTTTCAGTCATTAACAGAGCTGTTCTGAAAGTGTCCAAGCGGCCTGTTCTTAGAGTGGACTGTTTTTTGCATTCGTTCTCAAGTTATATCAAACTATCAAAGTGTTGTTTTCTGCCTTTCACGAGCACATTTTGACTTGTTGTTGAATAATCCTATAATGTAACTCTAAATGACAATCAGAGCAACTTGAATTGCGTGTGTGCAGCCTTTTGCTCAAAAGTGATCAACGTTTCGTTTTCAGAGTCTCTTTTGACAATCTCTTCGAGAGCTGTTTTCAGTCATTAACAGAGCTGTTCTGAAAGTGTCCAAGCGGCCTGTTCTTAGAGTGGACTGTTTTTTGCATTCGTTCTCAAGTTATATCAAACTATCAAAGTGTTGTTTTCTGCCTTTCACGAGCACATTTTGACTTGTTGTTGAATAATCCTATAATGTAACTCTAAATGACAATCAGAGCAACTTGAATTGCGTGTGTGCAGCCTTTTGCTCAAAAGTGATCAACGTTTCGTTTTCGGAGTCTCTTTTGACAATCTCTTCGAGAGCTGTTTTCAGTCATTAACTGAGCTGTTCTGAAAGTGTCCAAGCGGCCTGTTCTTAGAGTGGACTGTTTTTTGCATTCGTTCTCAAGTTATATCAAACTATCAAAGTGTTGTTTTCTGCCTTTCACGAGCACATTTTGACTTGTTGTTGAATAATCCTATATTGTAACTCTAAATGACAATCAGAGCAACTTGAATTGCGTGTGTGCAGCCTTTTGCTCAAAAGTGATCAACGTTTCGTTTTCAGAGTCTCTTTTGACAATCTCTTCGAGAGCTGTTTTCAGTCATTAACAGAGCTGTTCTGAAAGTGTCCAAGCGGCCTGTTCTTAGAGTGGACTGTTTTTTGCATTCGTTCTCAAGTTATATCAAACTATCAAAGTGTTGTTTTCTGCCTTTCACGAGCACATTTTGACTTGTTGTTGAATAATCCTATAATGTAACTCTAAATGACAATCAGAGCAACTTGAATTGCGTGTGTGCAGCCTTTTGCTCAAAAGTGATCAACGTTTCGTTTTCAGAGTCTCTTTTGACAATCTCTTCGAGAGCTGTTTTCAGTCATTAACAGAGCTGTTCTGAAAGTGTCCAAGCGGTCTGTTCTTAGAGTGGACTGTTTTTGCATTCGTTCTCAAGTTATATCAAACTATCAAAGTGTTGTTTTCTGCCTTTCACGAGCACATTTTGACTTGTTGTTGAATAATCCTATAATGTAACTCTAAATGACAATCAGAGCAACTTGAATTGCGTGTGTGCAGCTTTTTGCTCAAAAGTGATCAACGTTTCGTTTTCAGAGTCTCTTTTGACAATCTCTTCGAGAGCTGTTTTCAGTCATTAACAGAGCTGTTCTGAAAGTGTCCAAGCGGCCTGTTCTTAGAGTGGACTGTTTTTTGCATTCGTTCTCAAGTTATATCAAACTATCAAAGTGTTGTTTTCTGCCTTTCACGAGCACATTTTGACTTGTTGTTGAATAATCCTATAATGTAACTCTAAATGACAATCAGAGCAACTTGAATTGCGTGTGTGCAGCCTTTTGCTCAAAAGTGATCAACGTTTCGTTTTCAGAGTCTCTTTTGACAATCTCTTCGAGAGCTGTTTTCAGTCATTAACAGAGCTGTTCTGAAAGTGTCCAAGCGGCCTGTTCTTAGAGTGGACTGTTTTTTGCATTCGTTCTCAAGTTATATCAAACTATCAAAGTGTTGTTTTCTGCCTTTCACGAGCACATTTTGACTTGTTGTTGAATAATCCTATAATGTAACTCTAAATGACAATCAGAGCAACTTGAATTGCGTGTGTGCAGCCTTTTGCTCAAAAGTGATCAACGTTTCGTTTTCGGAGTCTCTTTTGACAATCTCTTCGAGAGCTGTTTACTGTCATTAACAGAGCTGTTCTGAAAGTGTCCAAGCGGCCTGTTCTTAGAGTGGACTGTTTTCTTGCATTCGTTCTCAAGTTATATTAAACTATCAAAGTGTTGTTTTCTGCCTTTCACGAGCACATTTTGACTTGTTGTTGAATAATCCTATAATGTAACTCTAAATGACAATCAGAGCAACTTGAATTGCGTGTGTGCAGCCTTTTGCTCAAAAGTGATCAACGTTTCGTTTTCGGAGTCTCTTTTGACAATCTCTTCGAGAGCTGTTTTCAGTCATTAACAGAGCTGTTCTGAAAGTGTCCAAGCGGCCTGTTCTTAGAGTGGACTGTTTTTTGCATTCGTTCTCAAGTTCTATCAGTGTTGTTTTCTGCTTTTCTGGAGCACATTTTGACTTGTTGCTGAATGCTCCTATAATGTAACTCTAAATGACAATCAGAGCAACTTGAATTGCGTGTGTGCAGCCTTTTGCTCAAAAGTGATCAACGTTTCGTTTTCGGAGTCTCTTTTGACAATCTCTTCGAGAGCTGTTTTCAGTCATTAACAGAGCTGTTCTGAAAGTGTCCAAGCGGCCTGTTCTTAGAGTGGACTGTTTTTTGCATTCGTTCTCAAGTTATATCAAACTATCAAAGTGTTGTTTTCTGCCTTTCACGAGCACATTTTGACTTGTTGTTGAATAATCCTATAATGTAACTCTAAGTGACAATCAGAGCAACTTGAATTGCGTGTGTGCAGCCTTTTGCTCAAAAGTGATCAACGTTTCGTTTTCAGAGTCTCTTTTGACAATCTCTTCGAGAGCTGTTTTCAGTCATTAACAGAGCTGTTCTGAAAGTGTCCAAGCGGCCTGTTCTTAGAGTGGACTGTTTTTTGCATTCGTTCTCAAGTTATATCAAACTATCAAAGTGTTGTTTTCTGCCTTTCACGAGCACATTTTGACTTGTTGTTGAATAATCCTATAATGTAACTCTAAATGACAATCAGAGCAACTTGAATTGCGTGTGTGCAGCCTTTTGCTCAAAAGTGATCAACGTTTCGTTTTCAGAGTCTCTTTTGACAATCTCTTCGAGAGCTGTTTTCAGTCATTAAGAGAGCTGTTCTGAAAGTGTCCAAGCGGCCTGTTCTTAGAGTGGACTGTTTTTTCATTCGTTCTCAAGTTATATCAAACTATCAGTGTTGTTTTCTGCCTTTCACGAGCACATTTTGACTTGTTGTTGAATAATCCTATAATGTAACTCTAAATGACAATCAGAGCAACTTGAATTGCGTGTGTGCAGCCTTTTGCTCAAAAGTGATCAACGTTTTGTTTTCGGAGTCTCTTTTGACAATCTCTTCGAGAGCTGTTTTCAGTCATTAACAGAGCTGTTCTGAAAGTGTCCAAGCGGCCTGTTCTTAGAGTGGACTGTTTTTTGCATTCGTTCTCAAGTTCTATCAGTGTTGTTTTCTGCTTTTCTGGAGCACATTTTGACTTGTTGCTGAATGCTCCTATAATGTAACTCTAAATGACAATCAGAGCAACATGAATTGCGTGTGTGCAGCCTTTTGCTCAAAAGTGATCAACGTTTCGTTTTCGGAGTCTCTTTTGACAATCTCTTCGAGAGCTGTTTTCAGTCATTAACAGAGCTGTTCTGAAAGTGTTCAAGCGGCCTGTTCTTAGAGTGGACTGTTTTTTGCATTCGTTCTCAAGTTATATCAAACTATCAAAGTGTTGTTTTCTGCCTTTCACGAGCACATTTTGACTTGTTGTTGAATAATCCTATAATGTAACTCTAAATGACAATCAGAGCAACTTGAATTGCGTGTGTGCAGCCTTTTGCTCAAAAGTGATCAACGTTTCGTTTTCGGAGTCTCTTTTGACAATCTCTTCGAGAGCTGTTTTCAGTCATTAACAGAGCTGTTCTGAAAGTGTCCAAGCGGCCTGTTCTTAGAGTGGACTGTTTTTTGCATTCGTTCTCAAGTTATATCAAACTATCAAAGTGTTGTTTTCTGCCTTTCACGAGCACATTTTGACTTGTTGTTGAATAATCCTATAATGTAACTCTAAATGACAATCAGAGCAACTTGAATTGCGTGTGTGCAGCCTTTTGCTCAAAAGTGATCAACGTTTCGTTTTCGGAGTCTCTTTTGACAATCTCTTCGAGAGCTGTTTTCAGTCATTAACAGAGCTGTTCTGAAAGTGTCCAAGCGGCCTGTTCTTAGAGTGGACTGTTTTTTGCATTCGTTCTCAAGTTATATCAAACTATCAAAGTGTTGTTTTCTGCCTTTCACGAGCACATTTTGACTTGTTGTTGAATAATCCTATAATGTAACTCTAAATGACAATCAGAGCAACTTGAATTGCGTGTGTGCAGCCTTTTGCTCAAAAGTGATCAACGTTTCGTTTTCGGAGTCTCTTTTGACAATCTCTTCGAGAGCTGTTTTCAGTCATTAACTGAGCTGTTCTGAAAGTGTCCAAGCGGCCTGTTCTTAGAGTGGACTGTTTTTTGCATTCGTTCTCAAGTTATATCAAACTATCAAATTGTTGTTTTCTGCCTTTCACGAGCACATTTTGACTTGTTGTTGAATAATCCTATAATGTAACTCTAAATGACAATCAGAGCAACTTGAATTGCGTGTGTGCAGCCTTTTGCTCAAAAGTGATCAACGTTTCGTTTTCAGAGTCTCTTTTGACAATCTCTTCGAGAGCTGTTTTCAGTCATTAACTGAGCTGTTCTGAAAGTGTCCAAGCGGCCTGTTCTTAGAGTGGACTGTTTTTTGCATTCGTTCTCAAGTTATATCAAACTATCAAAGTGTTGTTTTCTGCCTTTCACGAGCACATTTTGACTTGTTGTTCAATAATCCTATATTGTAACTCTAAATGACAATCAGAGCAACTTGAATTGCGTGTGTGCAGCCTTTTGCTCAAAAGTGATCAACGTTTCGTTTTCAGAGTCTCTTTTGACAATCTCTTCGAGAGCTGTTTTCAGTCATTAACAGAGCTGTTCTGAAAGTGTCCAAGCGGCCTGTTCTTAGAGTGGACTGTTTTTTGCATTCGTTCTCAAGTTATATCAAACTATCAAAGTGTTGTTTTCTGCCTTTCACGAGCACATTTTGACTTGTTGTTGAATAATCCTATAATGTAACTCTAAATGACAATCAGAGCAACTTGAATTGCGTGTGTGCAGCCTTTTGCTCAAAAGTGATCAACGTTTCGTTTTCAGAGTCTCTTTTGACAATCTCTTCGAGAGCTGTTTTCAGTCATTAAGAGAGCTGTTCTGAAAGTGTCCAAGCGGCCTGTTCTTAGAGTGGACTGTTTTTTCATTCGTTCTCAAGTTATATCAAACTATCAGTGTTGTTTTCTGCCTTTCACGAGCACATTTTGACTTGTTGTTGAATAATCCTATAATGTAACTCTAAATGACAATCAGAGCAACTTGAATTGCGTGTGTGCAGCCTTTTGCTCAAAAGTGATCAACGTTTCGTTTTCGGAGTCTCTTTTGACAATCTCTTCGAGAGCTGTTTTCAGTCATTAACAGAGCTGTTCTGAAAGTGTCCAAGCGGCCTGTTCTTAGAGTGGACTGTTTTTTGCATTCGTTCTCAAGTTCTATCAGTGTTGTTTTCTGCTTTTCTGGAGCACATTTTGACTTGTTGCTGAATGCTCCTATAATGTAACTCTAAATGACAATCAGAGCAACATGAATTGCGTGTGTGCAGCCTTTTGCTCAAAAGTGATCAACGTTTCGTTTTCGGAGTCTCTTTTGACAATCTCTTCGAGAGCTGTTTTCAGTCATTAACAGAGCTGTTCTGAAAGTGTTCAAGCGGCCTGTTCTTAGAGTGGACTGTTTTTTGCATTCGTTCTCAAGTTATATCAAACTATCAAAGTGTTGTTTTCTGCCTTTCACGAGCACATTTTGACTTGTTGTTGAATAATCCTATAATGTAACTCTAAATGACAATCAGAGCAACTTGAATTGCGTGTGTGCAGCCTTTTGCTCAAAAGTGATCAACGTTTCGTTTTCGGAGTCTCTTTTGACAATCTCTTCGAGAGCTGTTTTCAGTCATTAACAGAGCTGTTCTGAAAGTGTCCAAGCGGCCTGTTCTTAGAGTGGACTGTGTTTTTTGCATTCGTTCTCAAGTTATATCAAACTATCAAAGTGTTGTTTTCTGCCTTTCACGAGCACATTTTGACTTGTTGTTGAATAATCCTATAATGTAACTCTAAATGACAATCAGGAGCAACTTGAATTGCGTGTGTGCAGCCTTTTGCTCAAAAGTGATCAACGTTTCGTTTTCGGAGTCTCTTTTGACAATCTCTTCGAGAGCTGTTTTCAGTCATTAACAGAGCTGTTCTGAAAGTGTCCAAGCGGCCTGTTCTTAGAGTGGACTGTTTTTTGCATTCGTTCTCAAGTTATATCAAACTATCAAAGTGTTGTTTTCTGCCTTTCACGAGCACATTTTGACTTGTTGTTGAATAATCCTATAATGTAACTCTAAATGACAATCAGAGCAACTTGAATTGCGTGTGTGCAGCCTTTTGCTCAAAAGTGATCAATGTTTCGTTTTCGGAGTCTCTTTTGACAATCTCTTCGAGAGCTGTTTTCAGTAATTAACAGAGCTGTTCTGAAAGTGTCCAAGCGGCCTGTTCTTAGAGTGGACTGTTTTTTGCATTCGTTCTCAAGTTATATCAAACTATCAAAGTGTTGTTTTCTGCCTTTCACGAGCACGTTTTGACTTGTTGTTGAATAATCCTATAATGTAACTCTAAATGACAATCAGAGCAACTTGAATTGCGTGTGTGCAGCCTTTTGCTCAAAAGTGATCAACGTTTCGTTTTCGGAGTCTCTTTTGACAATCTCTTCGAGAGCTGTTTTCAGTCATTAACTGAGCTGTTCTGAAAGTGTCCAAGCGGCCTGTTCTTAGAGTGGACTGTTTTTTGCATTCGTTCTCAAGTTATATCAAACTATCAAATTGTTGTTTTCTGCCTTTCACGAGCACATTTTGACTTGTTGTTGAATAATCCTATAATGTAACTCTAAATGACAATCAGAGCAACTTGAATTGCGTGTGTGCAGCCTTTTGCTCAAAAGTGATCAACGTTTCGTTTTCAGAGTCTCTTTTGACAATCTCTTCGAGAGCTGTTTTCAGTCATTAACTGAGCTGTTCTGAAAGTGTCCAAGCGGCCTGTTCTTAGAGTGGACTGTTTTTTGCATTCGTTCTCAAGTTATATCAAACTATCAAAGTGTTGTTTTCTGCCTTTCACGAGCACATTTTGACTTGTTGTTGAATAATCCTATATTGTAACTCTAAATGACAATCAGAGCAACTTGAATTGCGTGTGTGCAGCCTTTTGCTCAAAAGTGATCAACGTTTCGTTTTCAGAGTCTCTTTTGACAATCTCTTCGAGAGCTGTTTTCAGTCATTAACAGAGCTGTTCTGAAAGTGTCCAAGCGGCCTGTTCTTAGAGTGGACTGTTTTTTGCATTCGTTCTCAAGTTATATCAAACTATCAAAGTGTTGTTTTCTGCCTTTCACGAGCACATTTTGACTTGTTGTTGAATAATCCTATAATGTAACTCTAAATGACAATCAGAGCAACTTGAATTGCGTGTGTGCAGCCTTTTGCTCAAAAGTGATCAACGTTTCGTTTTCAGAGTCTCTTTTGACAATCTCTTCGAGAGCTGTTTTCAGTCATTAACAGAGCTGTTCTGAAAGTGTCCAAGCGGCCTGTTCTTAGAGTGGACTGTTTTTGCATTCGTTCTCAAGTTATATCAAACTATCAAAGTGTTGTTTTCTGCCTTTCACGAGCACATTTTGACTTGTTGAATAATCCTATAATGTAACTCTAAATGACAATCAGAGCAACTTGAATTGCGTGTGTGCAGCCTTTTGCTCAAAAGTGATCAACGTTTCATTTTCAGAGTCTCTTTTGACAATCTCTTCGAGAGCTGTTTTCAGTCATTAACAGAGCTGTTCTGAAAGTGTCCAAGCGGCCTGTTCTTAGAGTGGACTGTTTTTGCATTCGTTCTCAAGTTATATCAAACTATCAAAGTGTTGTTTTCTGCCTTTCAGGAGCACATTTTGACTTGTTGTTGAATAATCCTATAATGTAACTCTAAATGACAATCAGAGCAACTTGAATTGCGTGTGTGCAGCCTTTTGCTCAAAAGTGATCAACGTTTCGTTTTCGGAGTCTCTTTTGACAATCTCTTCGAGAGCTGTTTTCAGTCATTAACAGAGCTGTTCTGAAAGTGTTCAAGCGGCCTGTTCTTAGAGTGGACTGTTTTTTGCATTCGTTCTCAAGTTATATCAAACTATCAAAGTGTTGTTTTCTGCCTTTCACGAGCACATTTTGACTTGTTGTTGAATAATCCTATAATGTAACTCTAAATGACAATCAGAGCAACTTGAATTGCGTGTGTGCAGCCTTTTGCTCAAAAGTGATCAACGTTTCGTTTTCGGAGTCTCTTTTGACAATCTCTTCGAGAGCTGTTTTCAGTCATTAACAGAGCTGTTCTGAAAGTGTCCAAGCGGCCTGTTCTTAGAGTGGACTGTGTTTTTTGCATTCGTTCTCAAGTTATATCAAACTATCAAAGTGTTGTTTTCTGCCTTTCACGAGCACATTTTGACTTGTTGTTGAATAATCCTATAATGTAACTCTAAATGACAATCAGGAGCAACTTGAATTGCGTGTGTGCAGCCTTTTGCTCAAAAGTGATCAACGTTTCGTTTTCGGAGTCTCTTTTGACAATCTCTTCGAGAGCTGTTTTCAGTCATTAACAGAGCTGTTCTGAAAGTGTCCAAGCGGCCTGTTCTTAGAGTGGACTGTTTTTTGCATTCGTTCTCAAGTTATATCAAACTATCAAAGTGTTGTTTTCTGCCTTTCACGAGCACATTTTGACTTGTTGTTGAATAATCCTATAATGTAACTCTAAATGACAATCAGAGCAACTTGAATTGCGTGTGTGCAGCCTTTTGCTCAAAAGTGATCAACGTTTCGTTTTCGGAGTCTCTTTTGACAATCTCTTCGAGAGCTGTTTTCAGTAATTAACAGAGCTGTTCTGAAAGTGTCCAAGCGGCCTGTTCTTAGAGTGGACTGTTTTTTGCATTCGTTCTCAAGTTATATCAAACTATCAAAGTGTTGTTTTCTGCCTTTCACGAGCACGTTTTGACTTGTTGTTGAATAATCCTATAATGTAACTCTAAATGACAATCAGAGCAACTTGAATTGCGTGTGTGCAGCCTTTTGCTCAAAAGTGATCAACGTTTCGTTTTCGGAGTCTCTTTTGACAATCTCTTCGAGAGCTGTTTTCAGTCATTAACTGAGCTGTTCTGAAAGTGTCCAAGCGGCCTGTTCTTAGAGTGGACTGTTTTTTGCATTCGTTCTCAAGTTATATCAAACTATCAAATTGTTGTTTTCTGCCTTTCACGAGCACATTTTGACTTGTTGTTGAATAATCCTATAATGTAACTCTAAATGACAATCAGAGCAACTTGAATTGCGTGTGTGCAGCCTTTTGCTCAAAAGTGATCAACGTTTCGTTTTCAGAGTCTCTTTTGACAATCTCTTCGAGAGCTGTTTTCAGTCATTAACTGAGCTGTTCTGAAAGTGTCCAAGCGGCCTGTTCTTAGAGTGGACTGTTTTTTGCATTCGTTCTCAAGTTATATCAAACTATCAAAGTGTTGTTTTCTGCCTTTCACGAGCACATTTTGACTTGTTGTTGAATAATCCTATATTGTAACTCTAAATGACAATCAGAGCAACTTGAATTGCGTGTGTGCAGCCTTTTGCTCAAAAGTGATCAACGTTTCGTTTTCAGAGTCTCTTTTGACAATCTCTTCGAGAGCTGTTTTCAGTCATTAACAGAGCTGTTCTGAAAGTGTCCAAGCGGCCTGTTCTTAGAGTGGACTGTTTTTTGCATTCGTTCTCAAGTTATATCAAACTATCAAAGTGTTGTTTTCTGCCTTTCACGAGCACATTTTGACTTGTTGTTGAATAATCCTATAATGTAACTCTAAATGACAATCAGAGCAACTTGAATTGCGTGTGTGCAGCCTTTTGCTCAAAAGTGATCAACGTTTCGTTTTCAGAGTCTCTTTTGACAATCTCTTCGAGAGCTGTTTTCAGTCATTAACAGAGCTGTTCTGAAAGTGTCCAAGCGGCCTGTTCTTAGAGTGGACTGTTTTTGCATTCGTTCTCAAGTTATATCAAACTATCAAAGTGTTGTTTTCTGCCTTTCACGAGCACATTTTGACTTGTTGAATAATCCTATAATGTAACTCTAAATGACAATCAGAGCAACTTGAATTGCGTGTGTGCAGCCTTTTGCTCAAAAGTGATCAACGTTTCATTTTCAGAGTCTCTTTTGACAATCTCTTCGAGAGCTGTTTTCAGTCATTAACAGAGCTGTTCTGAAAGTGTCCAAGCGGCCTGTTCTTAGAGTGGACTGTTTTTGCATTCGTTCTCAAGTTATATCAAACTATCAAAGTGTTGTTTTCTGCCTTTCACGAGCACATTTTGACTTGTTGTTGAATAATCCTATAATGTAACTCTAAATGACAATCAGAGCAACTTGAATTGCGTGTGTGCAGCCTTTTGCTCAAAAGTGATCAACGTTTCGTTTTCGGAGTCTCTTTTGACAATCTCTTCGAGAGCTGTTTTCAGTCATTAACTGAGCTGTTCTGAAAGTGTCCAAGCGGCCTGTTCTTAGAGTGGACTGTTTTTTGCATTCGTTCTCAAGTTATATCAAACTATCAAAGTGTTGTTTTCTGCCTTTCACGAGCACATTTTGACTTGTTGTTGAATAATCCTATATTGTAACTCTAAATGACAATCAGAGCAACTTGAATTGCGTGTGTGCAGCCTTTTGCTCAAAAGTGATCAACGTTTCGTTTTCAGAGTCTCTTTTGACAATCTCTTCGAGAGCTGTTTTCAGTCATTAACAGAGCTGTTCTGAAAGTGTCCAAGCGGCCTGTTCTTAGAGTGGACTGTTTTTTGCATTCGTTCTCAAGTTATATCAAACTATCAAAGTGTTGTTTTCTGCCTTTCACGAGCACATTTTGACTTGTTGTTGAATAATCCTATAATGTAACTCTAAATGACAATCAGAGCAACTTGAATTGCGTGTGTGCAGCCTTTTGCTCAAAAGTGATCAACGTTTCGTTTTCAGAGTCTCTTTTGACAATCTCTTCGAGAGCTGTTTTCAGTCATTAACAGAGCTGTTCTGAAAGTGTCCAAGCGGTCTGTTCTTAGAGTGGACTGTTTTTGCATTCGTTCTCAAGTTATATCAAACTATCAAAGTGTTGTTTTCTGCCTTTCACGAGCACATTTTGACTTGTTGTTGAATAATCCTATAATGTAACTCTAAATGACAATCAGAGCAACTTGAATTGCGTGTGTGCAGCCTTTTGCTCAAAAGTGATCAACGTTTCGTTTTCGGAGTCTCTTTTGACAATCTCTTCGAGAGCTGTTTTCAGTCATTAACAGAGCTGTTCTGAAAGTGTCCAAGCGGCCTGTTCTTAGAGTGGACTGTTTTTTGCATTCGTTCTCAAGTTATATCAAACTATCAAAGTGTTGTTTTCTGCCTTTCACGAGCACATTTTGACTTGTTGTTGAATAATCCTATAATGTAACTCTAAATGACAATCAGAGCAACTTGAATTGCGTGTGTGCAGCCTTTTGCTCAAAAGTGATCAACGTTTCGTTTTCGGAGTCTCTTTTGACAATCTCTTCGAGAGCTGTTTTCAGTCATTAACAGAGCTGTTCTGAAAGTGTCCAAGCGGCCTGTTCTTAGAGTGGACTGTTTTTTGCATTCGTTCTCAAGTTATATCAAACTATCAAAGTGTTGTTTTCTGCCTTTCACGAGCACATTTTGACTTGTTGTTGAATAATCCTATAATGTAACTCTAAATGACAATCAGAGCAACTTGAATTGCGTGTGTGCAGCCTTTTGCTCAAAAGTGATCAACGTTTCGTTTTCGGAGTCTCTTTTGACAATCTCTTCGAGAGCTGTTTTCAGTCATTAACAGAGCTGTTCTGAAAGTGTCCAAGCGGCCTGTTCTTAAAGTGGACTGTTTTTTGCATTCGTTCTCAAGTTATATCAAACTATCAAAGTGTTGTTTTCTGCCTTTCACGAGCACGTTTTGACTTGTTGTTGAATAATCCTATAATGTAACTCTAAATGACAATCAGAGCAACTTGAATTGCGTGTGTGCAGCCTTTTGCTCAAAAGTGATCAACGTTTCGTTTTCGGAGTCTCTTTTGACAATCTCTTCGAGAGCTGTTTTCAGTCATTAACTGAGCTGTTCTGAAAGTGTCCAAGCGGCCTGTTCTTAGAGTGGACTGTTTTTTGCATTCGTTCTCAAGTTATATCAAACTATCAAATTGTTGTTTTCTGCCTTTCACGAGCACATTTTGACTTGTTGTTGAATAATCCTATAATGTAACTCTAAATGACAATCAGAGCAACTTGAATTGCGTGTGTGCAGCCTTTTGCTCAAAAGTGATCAACGTTTCGTTTTCAGAGTCTCTTTTGACAATCTCTTCGAGAGCTGTTTTCAGTCATTAACTGAGCTGTTCTGAAAGTGTCCAAGCGGCCTGTTCTTAGAGTGGACTGTTTTTTGCATTCGTTCTCAAGTTATATCAAACTATCAAAGTGTTGTTTTCTGCCTTTCACGAGCACATTTTGACTTGTTGTTGAATAATCCTATATTGTAACTCTAAATGACAATCAGAGCAACTTGAATTGCGTGTGTGCAGCCTTTTGCTCAAAAGTGATCAACGTTTCGTTTTCAGAGTCTCTTTTGACAATCTCTTCGAGAGCTGTTTTCAGTCATTAACAGAGCTGTTCTGAAAGTGTCCAAGCGGCCTGTTCTTAGAGTGGACTGTTTTTTGCATTCGTTCTCAAGTTATATCAAACTATCAAAGTGTTGTTTTCTGCCTTTCACGAGCACATTTTGACTTGTTGTTGAATAATCCTATAATGTAACTCTAAATGACAATCAGAGCAACTTGAATTGCGTGTGTGCAGCCTTTTGCTCAAAAGTGATCAACGTTTCGTTTTCAGAGTCTCTTTTGACAATCTCTTCGAGAGCTGTTTTCAGTCATTAACAGAGCTGTTCTGAAAGTGTCCAAGCGGCCTGTTCTTAGAGTGGACTGTTTTTGCATTCGTTCTCAAGTTATATCAAACTATCAAAGTGTTGTTTTCTGCCTTTCACGAGCACATTTTGACTTGTTGAATAATCCTATAATGTAACTCTAAATGACAATCAGAGCAACTTGAATTGCGTGTGTGCAGCCTTTTGCTCAAAAGTGATCAACGTTTCGTTTTCAGAGTCTCTTTTGACAATCTCTTCGAGAGCTGTTTTCAGTCATTAACAGAGCTGTTCTGAAAGTGTCCAAGCGGCCTGTTCTTAGAGTGGACTGTTTTTGCATTCGTTCTCAAGTTATATCAAACTATCAAAGTGTTGTTTTCTGCCTTTCACGAGCACATTTTGACTTGTTGTTGAATAATCCTATAATGTAACTCTAAATGACAATCAGAGCAACTTGAATTGCGTGTGTGCAGCCTTTTGCTCAAAAGTGATCAACGTTTCGTTTTCGGAGTCTCTTTTGACAATCTCTTCGAGAGCTGTTTTCAGTCATTAACTGAGCTGTTCTGAAAGTGTCCAAGCGGCCTGTTCTTAGAGTGGACTGTTTTTTGCATTCGTTCTCAAGTTATATCAAACTATCAAAGTGTTGTTTTCTGCCTTTCACGAGCACATTTTGACTTGTTGTTGAATAATCCTATATTGTAACTCTAAATGACAATCAGAGCAACTTGAATTGCGTGTGTGCAGCCTTTTGCTCAAAAGTGATCAACGTTTCGTTTTCAGAGTCTCTTTTGACAATCTCTTCGAGAGCTGTTTTCAGTCATTAACAGAGCTGTTCTGAAAGTGTCCAAGCGGCCTGTTCTTAGAGTGGACTGTTTTTTGCATTCGTTCTCAAGTTATATCAAACTATCAAAGTGTTGTTTTCTGCCTTTCACGAGCACATTTTGACTTGTTGTTGAATAATCCTATAATGTAACTCTAAATGACAATCAGAGCAACTTGAATTGCGTGTGTGCAGCCTTTTGCTCAAAAGTGATCAACGTTTCGTTTTCAGAGTCTCTTTTGACAATCTCTTCGAGAGCTGTTTTCAGTCATTAACAGAGCTGTTCTGAAAGTGTCCAAGCGGTCTGTTCTTAGAGTGGACTGTTTTTGCATTCGTTCTCAAGTTATATCAAACTATCAAAGTGTTGTTTTCTGCCTTTCACGAGCACATTTTGACTTGTTGTTGAATAATCCTATAATGTAACTCTAAATGACAATCAGAGCAACTTGAATTGCGTGTGTGCAGCCTTTTGCTCAAAAGTGATCAACGTTTCGTTTTCGGAGTCTCTTTTGACAATCTCTTCGAGAGCTGTTTTCAGTCATTAACAGAGCTGTTCTGAAAGTGTCCAAGCGGCCTGTTCTTAGAGTGGACTGTTTTTTGCATTCGTTCTCAAGTTATATCAAACTATCAAAGTGTTGTTTTCTGCCTTTCACGAGCACATTTTGACTTGTTGTTGAATAATCCTATAATGTAACTCTAAATGACAATCAGAGCAACTTGAATTGCGTGTGTGCAGCCTTTTGCTCAAAAGTGATCAACGTTTCGTTTTCGGAGTCTCTTTTGACAATCTCTTCGAGAGCTGTTTTCAGTCATTAACTGAGCTGTTCTGAAAGTGTCCAAGCGGCCTGTTCTTAGAGTGGACTGTTTTTTGCATTCGTTCTCAAGTTATATCAAACTATCAAATTGTTGTTTTCTGCCTTTCACGAGCACATTTTGACTTGTTGTTGAATAATCCTATAATGTAACTCTAAATGACAATCAGAGCAACTTGAATTGCGTGTGTGCAGCCTTTTGCTCAAAAGTGATCAACGTTTCGTTTTCAGAGTCTCTTTTGACAATCTCTTCGAGAGCTGTTTTCAGTCATTAACTGAGCTGTTCTGAAAGTGTCCAAGCGGCCTGTTCTTAGAGTGGACTGTTTTTTGCATTCGTTCTCAAGTTATATCAAACTATCAAAGTGTTGTTTTCTGCCTTTCACGAGCACATTTTGACTTGTTGTTGAATAATCCTATAATGTAACTCTAAATGACAATCAGAGCAACTTGAATTGCGTGTGTGCAGCCTTTTGCTCAAAAGTGATCAACGTTTCGTTTTCAGAGTCTCTTTGGACAATCTCTTCGAGAGCTGTTTTCAGTCATTAACAGAGCTGTTCTGAAAGTGTCCAAGCGGCCTGTTCTTAGAGTGGACTGTTTTTGCATTCGTTCTCAAGTTATATCAAACTATCAAAGTGTTGTTTTCTGCCTTTCACGAGCACATTTTGACTTGTTGAATAATCCTATAATGTAACTCTAAATGACAATCAGAGCAACTTGAATTGCGTGTGTGCAGCCTTTTGCTCAAAAGTGATCAACGTTTCGTTTTCGGAGTCTCTTTTGACAATCTCTTCGAGAGCTGTTTTCAGTCATTAACTGAGCTGTTCTGAAAGTGTCCAAGCGGCCTGTTCTTAGAGTGGACTGTTTTTTGCATTCGTTCTCAAGTTATATCAAACTATCAAAGTGTTGTTTTCTGCCTTTCACGGGCACATTTTGACTTGTTGTTGAATAATCCTATAATGTAACTCTAAATGACAATCAGAGCAACTTGAATTGCGTGTGTGCAGCCTTTTGCTCAAAAGTGATCAACGTTTCGTTTTCAGAGTCTCTTTTGACAATCTCTTCGAGAGCTGTTTTCAGTCATTAACAGAGCTGTTCTGAAAGTGTCCAAGCGGCCTGTTCTTAGAGTGGACTGTTTTTGCATTCGTTCTCAAGTTATATCAAACTATCAAAGTGTTGTTTTCTGCCTTTCACGAGCACATTTTGACTTGTTGTTGAATAATCCTATAATGTAACTCTAAATGACAATCAGAGCAACTTGAATTGCGTGTGTGCAGCCTTTTGCTCAAAAGTGATCAACGTTTCGTTTTCGGAGTCTCTTTTGACAATCTCTTCGAGAGCTGTTTTCAGTCATTAACTGAGCTGTTCTGAAAGTGTCCAAGCGGCCTGTTCTTAGAGTGGACTGTTTTTTGCATTCGTTCTCAAGTTATATCAAACTATCAAAGTGTTGTTTTCTGCCTTTCACGAGCACATTTTGACTTGTTGTTGAATAATCCTATATTGTAACTCTAAATGACAATCAGAGCAACTTGAATTGCGTGTGTGCAGCCTTTTGCTCAAAAGTGATCAACGTTTCGTTTTCAGAGTCTCTTTTGACAATCTCTTCGAGAGCTGTTTTCAGTCATTAACAGAGCTGTTCTGAAAGTGTCCAAGCGGCCTGTTCTTAGAGTGGACTGTTTTTTGCATTCGTTCTCAAGTTATATCAAACTATCAAAGTGTTGTTTTCTGCCTTTCACGAGCACATTTTGACTTGTTGTTGAATAATCCTATAATGTAACTCTAAATGACAATCAGAGCAACTTGAATTGCGTGTGTGCAGCCTTTTGCTCAAAAGTGATCAACGTTTCGTTTTCAGAGTCTCTTTTGACAATCTCTTCGAGAGCTGTTTTCAGTCATTAACAGAGCTGTTCTGAAAGTGTCCAAGCGGTCTGTTCTTAGAGTGGACTGTTTTTGCATTCGTTCTCAAGTTATATCAAACTATCAAAGTGTTGTTTTCTGCCTTTCACGAGCACATTTTGACTTGTTGTTGAATAATCCTATAATGTAACTCTAAATGACAATCAGAGCAACTTGAATTGCGTGTGTGCAGCCTTTTGCTCAAAAGTGATCAACGTTTCGTTTTCGGAGTCTCTTTTGACAATCTCTTCGAGAGCTGTTTTCAGTCATTAACAGAGCTGTTCTGAAAGTGTCCAAGCGGCCTGTTCTTAGAGTGGACTGTTTTTTGCATTCGTTCTCAAGTTATATCAAACTATCAAAGTGTTGTTTTCTGCCTTTCACGAGCACATTTTGACTTGTTGTTGAATAATCCTATAATGTAACTCTAAATGACAATCAGAGCAACTTGAATTGCGTGTGTGCAGCCTTTTGCTCAAAAGTGATCAACGTTTCGTTTTCGGAGTCTCTTTTGACAATCTCTTCGAGAGCTGTTTTCAGTCATTAACTGAGCTGTTCTGAAAGTGTCCAAGCGGCCTGTTCTTAGAGTGGACTGTTTTTTGCATTCGTTCTCAAGTTATATCAAACTATCAAATTGTTGTTTTCTGCCTTTCACGAGCACATTTTGACTTGTTGTTGAATAATCCTATAATGTAACTCTAAATGACAATCAGAGCAACTTGAATTGCGTGTGTGCAGCCTTTTGCTCAAAAGTGATCAACGTTTCGTTTTCAGAGTCTCTTTTGACAATCTCTTCGAGAGCTGTTTTCAGTCATTAACTGAGCTGTTCTGAAAGTGTCCAAGCGGCCTGTTCTTAGAGTGGACTGTTTTTTGCATTCGTTCTCAAGTTATATCAAACTATCAAAGTGTTGTTTTCTGCCTTTCACGAGCACATTTTGACTTGTTGTTGAATAATCCTATAATGTAACTCTAAATGACAATCAGAGCAACTTGAATTGCGTGTGTGCAGCCTTTTGCTCAAAAGTGATCAACGTTTCGTTTTCAGAGTCTCTTTGGACAATCTCTTCGAGAGCTGTTTTCAGTCATTAACAGAGCTGTTCTGAAAGTGTCCAAGCGGCCTGTTCTTAGAGTGGACTGTTTTTGCATTCGTTCTCAAGTTATATCAAACTATCAAAGTGTTGTTTTCTGCCTTTCACGAGCACATTTTGACTTGTTGAATAATCCTATAATGTAACTCTAAATGACAATCAGAGCAACTTGAATTGCGTGTGTGCAGCCTTTTGCTCAAAAGTGATCAACGTTTCGTTTTCGGAGTCTCTTTTGACAATCTCTTCGAGAGCTGTTTTCAGTCATTAACTGAGCTGTTCTGAAAGTGTCCAAGCGGCCTGTTCTTAGAGTGGACTGTTTTTTGCATTCGTTCTCAAGTTATATCAAACTATCAAAGTGTTGTTTTCTGCCTTTCACGGGCACATTTTGACTTGTTGTTGAATAATCCTATAATGTAACTCTAAATGACAATCAGAGCAACTTGAATTGCGTGTGTGCAGCCTTTTGCTCAAAAGTGATCAACGTTTCGTTTTCAGAGTCTCTTTTGACAATCTCTTCGAGAGCTGTTTTCAGTCATTAACAGGGCTGTTCTGAAAGTGTCCAAGCGGCCTGTTCTTAGAGTGGACTGTTTTTGCATTCGTTCTCAAGTTATATCAAACTATCAAAGTGTTGTTTTCTGCCTTTCACGAGCACATTTTGACTTGTTGTTGAATAATCCTATAATGTAACTCTAAATGACAATCAGAGCAACTTGAATTGCGTGTGTGCAGCCTTTTGCTCAAAAGTGATCAACGTTTCGTTTTCGGAGTCTCTTTTGACAATCTCTTCGAGAGCTGTTTTCAGTCATTAACAGAGCTGTTCTGAAAGTGTCCAAGCGGCCTGTTCTTAGAGTGGACTGTTTTTTGCATTCGTTCTCAAGTTATATCAAACTATCAAAGTGTTGTTTTCTGCCTTTCTGGAGCACATTTTGACTTGTTGTTGAATGCTCCTATAATGTAACTCTAAATGACAATCAGAGTATGTTGAATTACGTGTGTGCAGCCTTTTGCTCAAAAGTTATCAATGTTTCGTTTTCAGAGTCTCTTTTGACAATCTCTTAAAGAGCTGATTTCAGTCATTAACAGAGCTGTTCTGAAAGTATCCAAGCAGCCTGTTCTGAGAGTGGACTGTTTTTTGCATTCGTTCTCAAGTTATATCAAAGTGTTGTTTTCTGCCTTTCTCGAGCACATTTTGACTTGTTGTTGAATGCTCCTATAATGTAACTCTAAATGACAATCAGAGCAACTTGAATTGCGTGTGTGCAAGCCTTTTGCTCAAAAGTGATCAACGTTTCGTTTTCAGAGTCTCTTTTGACAATCTCTTCGAGAGCTGTTTTCAGTCATTAACAGAGCTGTTCTGAAAGTGTCCAAGCGGCCTGTTCTGAGAGTGGACTGTTTTTTGCATTCGTTCTCAAGTTCTATCAGTGTTGTTTTCTGCTTTTCTGGAGCACATTTTGACTTGTTGCTGAATGCTCCTATAATGTAACTCTAAATGACAATCAGAGCAACTTGAATTGCGTGTGTGCAGCCTTTTGCTCAAAAGTGATCAACGTTTCGTTTTCGGAGTCTCTTTTGACAATCTCTTCGAGAGCTGTTTTCAGTCATTAACAGAGCTGTTCTGAAAGTGTCCAAGCGGCCTGTTCTTAGAGTGGACTGTTTTTTGCATTCGTTCTCAAGTTATATCAAACTATCAAAGTGTTGTTTTATGCCTTTCTGGAGCACATTTTGACTTGTTGTTGAATGCTCCTATAATGTAACTCTAAATGACAATCAGAGTATGTTGAATTACGTGTGTGCAGCCTTTTGCTCAAAAGTTATCAATGTTTCGTTTTCAGAGTCTCTTTTGACAATCTCTTAAAGAGCTGATTTCAGTCATTAACAGAGCTGTTCTGAAAGTGTCCAAGCAGCCTGTTCTGAGAGTGGACTGTTTTTTGCATTCGTTCTCAAGTTATATCAAAGTGTTGTTTTCTGCCTTTCTCGAGCACATTTTGACTTGTTGTTGAATGCTCCTATAATGTAACTCTAAATGACAATCAGAGCAACTTGAATTGCGTGTGTGCAGCCATTTGCTCAAAATTGATCAACGTTTCGTTTTCAGAGTCTCTTTTGACAATCTCTTCGAGAGCTGTTTTCAGTCACTAACAGAGCTGTTCTGAAAGTGTCCAAGCGGCCTGTTCTGAGAGTGGACTGTTTTTTGCATTCGTTCTCAAGTTCTATCAGTGTTGTTTTATGCTTTTCTGGAGCACATTTTGACTTGTTGCTGAATGCTCCTATAATGTAACTCTAAGTTACAATCAGAGCAACTTGAATTGCGTGTGTGCAGCCTTTTGCTCAAAAGTGATCAACGTTTCGTTTTCAGAGTCTCTTTTGACAATCTCTTCGAGAGCTGTTTTCAGTCATTAACAGAGCTGTTCTGAAAGTGTCCAAGCGGCCTGTTCTGAGAGTGGACTGTTTTTTGCATTCGTTCTCAAGTTCTATCAGTGTTGTTTTCTGCTTTTCTGGAGCACATTTTGACTTGTTGCTGAATGCTCCTATAATGTAACTCTAAATGACAATCAGAGCAACTTGAATTGCGTGTGTGCAGCCTTTTGCTCAAAAGTGATCAACGTTTCGTTTTCGGAGTCTCTTTTGACAATCTCTTCGAGAGCTGTTTTCAGTCATTAACAGAGCTGTTCTGAAAGTGTCCAAGCGGCCTGTTCTTAGAGTGGACTGTTTTTTGCATTCGTTCTCAAGTGATATCAAACTATCAAAGTGTTGTTTTCTGCCTTTCTCGAGCACATTTTGACTTGTTGTTGAATGCTCCTATAATGTAACTCTAAATGACAATCAGAGCAACTTGAATTGCGTGTGTGCAGCCTTTTGCTCAAAAGTGATCAACGTTTCGTTTTCAGAGTCTCTTTTGACAATCTCTTCGAGAGCTGTTTTCAGTCATTAACACAGCTGTTCTGAAAGTGTCCAAGCGGCCTGTTCTGAGAGTGGACTGTTTTTTGCATTCGTTCTCAAGTTATATCAAACTATCAAAGTGTTGTTTTCTGCCTTTCACGAGCACATTTTGACTTGTTGTTGAATAATCCTATAATGTAACTCTAAATGACAATCAGAGCAACTTGAATTGCGTGTGTGCAGCCTTTTGCTCAAAAGTGATCAACGTTTCGTTTTCGGAGTCTCTTTTGACAATCTCTTCGAGAGCTGTTTTCAGTCATTAACAGAGCTGTTCTGAAAGTGTCCAAGCGGCCTGTTCTTAGAGTGGACTGTTTTTTGCATTCGTTCTCAAGTTATATCAAACTATCAAAGTGTTGTTTTCTGCCTTTCACGAGCACATTTTGACTTGTTGTTGAATAATCCTATAATGTAACTCTAAATGACAATCAGAGCAACTTGAATTGCGTGTGTGCAGCCTTTTGCTCAAAAGTGATCAACGTTTCGTTTTCGGAGTCTCTTTTGACAATCTCTTCGAGAGCTGTTTTCAGTCATTAACAGAGCTGTTCTGAAAGTGTCCAAGCGGCCTGTTCTTAGAGTGGACTGTTTTTTGCATTCGTTCTCAAGTTATATCAAACTATCAAAGTGTTGTTTTCTGCCTTTCACGAGCACATTTTGACTTGTTGTTGAATAATCCTATAATGTAACTCTAAATGACAATCAGAGCAACTTGAATTGCGTGTGTGCAGCCTTTTGCTCAAAAGTGATCAACGTTTCGTTTTCGGAGTCTCTTTTGACAATCTCTTCGAGAGCTGTTTTCAGTCATTAACAGAGCTGTTCTGAAAGTGTCCAAAGCGGCCTGTTCTTAGAGTGGACTGTTTTTTGCATTCGTTCTCAAGTTATATCAAACTATCAAAGTGTTGTTTTCTGCCTTTCACGAGCACATTTTGACTTGTTGTTGAATAATCCTATAATGTAACTCTAAATGACAATCAGAGCAACTTGAATTGCGTGTGTGCAGCCTTTTGCTCAAAAGTGATCAACGTTTCGTTTTCGGAGTCTCTTTTGACAATCTCTTCGAGAGCTGTTTTCAGTCATTAACAGAGCTGTTCTGAAAGTGTCCAAGCGGCCTGTTCTTAGAGTGGACTGTTTTTTGCATTCGTTCTCAAGTTATATCAAACTATCAAAGTGTTGTTTTCTGCCTTTCACGAGCACATTTTGACTTGTTGTTGAATAATCCTATAATGTAACTCTAAATGACAATCAGAGCAACTTGAATTGCGTGTGTGCAGCCTTTTGCTCAAAAGTGATCAACGTTTCGTTTTCGGAGTCTCTTTTGACAATCTCTTCGAGAGCTGTTTTCAGTCATTAACAGAGCTGTTCTGAAAGTGTCCAAGCGGCCTGTTCTTAGAGTGGACTGTTTTTTGCATTCGTTCTCAAGTTATATCAAACTATCAAAGTGTTGTTTTCTGCCTTTCACGAGCACATTTTGACTTGTTGTTGAATAATCCTATAATGTAACTCTAAATGACAATCAGAGCAACTTGAATTGCGTGTGTGCAGCCTTTTGCTCAAAAGTGATCAACGTTTCGTTTTCGGAGTCTCTTTTGACAATCTCTTCGAGAGCTGTTTTCAGTCATTAACAGAGCTGTTCTGAAAGTGTCCAAGCGGCCTGTTCTTAGAGTGGACTGTTTTTTGCATTCGTTCTCAAGTTATATCAAACTATCAAAGTGTTGTTTTCTGCCTTTCACGAGCACATTTTGACTTGTTGTTGAATAATCCTATAATGTAACTCTAAATGACAATCAGAGCAACTTGAATTGCGTGTGTGCAGCCTTTTGCTCAAAAGTGATCAACGTTTCGTTTTCGGAGTCTCTTTTGACAATCTCTTCGAGAGCTGTTTTCAGTCATTAACAGAGCTGTTCTGAAAGTGTCCAAGCGGCCTGTTCTTAGAGTGGACTGTTTTTTGCATTCGTTCTCAAGTTATATCAAACTATCAAAGTGTTGTTTTCTGCCTTTCACGAGCACATTTTGACTTGTTGTTGAATAATCCTATAATGTAACTCTAAATGACAATCAGAGCAACTTGAATTGCGTGTGTGCAGCCTTTTGCTCAAAAGTGATCAACGTTTCGTTTTCGGAGTCTCTTTTGACAATCTCTTCGAGAGCTGTTTTCAGTCATTAACAGAGCTGTTCTGAAAGTGTCCAAGCGGCCTGTTCTTAGAGTGGACTGTTTTTTGCATTCGTTCTCAAGTTATATCAAACTATCAAAGTGTTGTTTTCTGCCTTTCACGAGCACATTTTGACTTGTTGTTGAATAATCCTATAATGTAACTCTAAATGACATTCAGAGCAACTTGAATTGCGTGTGTGCAGCCTTTTGCTCAAAAGTGATCAACGTTTCGTTTTCGGAGTCTCTTTTGACAATCTCTTCGAGAGCTGTTTTCAGTCATTAACAGAGCTGTTCTGAAAGTGTCCAAGCGGCCTGTTCTTAGAGTGGACTGTTTTTTGCATTCGTTCTCAAGTTATATCAAACTATCAAAGTGTTGTTTTCTGCCTTTCACGAGCACATTTTGACTTGTTGTTGAATAATCCTATAATGTAACTCTAAATGACAATCAGTGCAACTTGAATTGCGTGTGTGCAGCCTTTTGCTCAAAAGTGATCAACGTTTCGTTTTCAGAGTCTCTTTTGACAATCTCTTCGAGAGCTGTTTTCAGTCATTAACAGAGCTGTTCTGAAAGTGTCCAAGCGGCCTGTTCTTAGAGTGGACTGTTTTTTGCATTCGTTCTCAAGTTATATCAAACTATCAAAGTGTTGTTTTCTGCCTTTCACGAGCACATTTTGACTTGCTGTTGAATAATCCTATAATGTAACTCTAAATGACAATCAGAGCAACTTGAATTGCGTGTGTGCAGCCTTTTGCTCAAAAGTGATCAACGTTTCGTTTTCGGAGTCTCTTTTGACAATCTCTTCGAGAGCTGTTTTCAGTCATTAACAGAGCTGTTCTGAAAGTGTCCAAGCGGCCTGTTCTTAGAGTGGACTGTTTTTTGCATTCGTTCTCAAGTTATATCAAACTATCAAAGTGTTGTTTTCTGCCTTTCACGAGCACATTTTGACTTGTTGTTGAATAATCCTATAATGTAACTCTAAATGACAATCAGAGTAACTTGAATTGCGTGTGTGCAGCCTTTTGCTCAAAAGTGGTCAACGTTTCGTTTTCGGAGTCTCTTTTGACAATCTCTTCGAGAGCTGTTTTCAGTCATTAACAGAGCTGTTCTGAAAGTGTCCAAGCGGCCTGTTCTTAGAGTGGACTGTTTTTTGCATTCGTTCTCAAGTTATATCAAACTATCAAAGTGTTGTTTTCTGCCTTTCACGAGCACATTTTGACTTGTTGTTGAATAATCCTATAATGTAACTCTAAATGACAATCAGTGCAACTTGAATTGCGTGTGTGCAGCCTTTTGCTCAAAAGTGATCAACGTTTCGTTTTCAGAGTCTCTTTTGACAATCTCTTCGAGAGCTGTTTTCAGTCATTAACAGAGCTGTTCTGAAAGTGTCCAAGCGGCCTGTTCTTAGAGTGGACTGTTTTTTGCATTCGTTCTCAAGTTCTATCAGTGTTGTTTTCTGCTTTTCTGGAGCACATTTTGACTTGTTGCTGAATGCTCCTATAATGTAACTCTAAATGACAATCAGAGCAACTTGAATTGCGTGTATGCAGCCTTTTGCTCAAAAGTGATCAACGTTTCGTTTTCGGAGTCTCTTTTGACAATCTCTTCGAGAGCTGTTTTCAGTCATTAACAGAGCTGTTCTGAAAGTGTCCAAAGCGGCCTGTTCTTAGAGTGGACTGTTTTTTGCATTCGTTCTCAAGTTATATCAAACTATCAAAGTGTTGTTTTCTGCCTTTCACGAGCACATTTTGACTTGTTGTTGAATAATCCTATAATGTAACTCTAAATGACAATCAGAGCAACTTGAATTGCGTGTGTGCAGCCTTTTGCTCAAAAGTGATCAACGTTTCGTTTTCGGAGTCTCTTTTGACAATCTCTTCGAGAGCTGTTTTCAGTCATTAACAGAGCTGTTCTGAAAGTGTCCAAGCGGCCTGTTCTTAGAGTGGACTGTTTTTTGCATTCGTTCTCAAGTTATATCAAACTATCAAAGTGTTGTTTTCTGCCTTTCACGAGCACATTTTGACTTGTTGTTGAATAATCCTATAATGTAACTCTAAATGACAATCAGAGCAACTTGAATTGCGTGTGTGCAGCCTTTTGCTCAAAAGTGATCAACGTTTCGTTTTCGGAGTCTCTTTTGACAATCTCTTCGAGAGCTGTTTTCAGTCATTAACAGAGCTGTTCTGAAAGTGTCCAAGCGGCCTGTTCTTAGAGTGGACTGTTTTTTGCATTCGTTCTCAAGTTATATCAAACTATCAAAGTGTTGTTTTCTGCCTTTCACGAGCACATTTTAACTTGTTGTTGAATAATCCTATAATGTAACTTTAAATGACAATCAGAGCAACTTGAATTGCGTGTGTGCAGCCTTTTGCTCAAAAGTGATCAACGTTTCGTTTTCGGAGTCTCTTTTGACAATCTCTTCGAGAGCTGTTTTCAGTCATTAACAGAGCTGTTCTGAAAGTGTCCAAGCGGCCTGTTCTTAGAGTGGAGTGTTTTTTGCATTCGTTCTCAAGTTATATCAAACTATCAAAGTGTTGTTTTCTGCCTTTCACGAGCACATTTTGACTTGTTGTTGAATAATCCTATAATGTAACTCTAAATGACAATCAGAGCAACTTGAATTGCGTGTGTGCAGCCTTTTGCTCAAAAGTGATCAACGTTTCGTTTTCAGAGTCTCTTTTGACAATCTCTTCGAGAGCTGTTTTCAGTCATTAACAGAGCTGTTCTGAAAGTGTCCAAGCGGCCTGTTCTGAGAGTGGACTGTTTTTTGCATTCGTTCTCAAGTTCTATCAGTGTTGTTTTCTGCTTTTCTGGAGCACATTTTGACTTGTTGTTGAATAATCCTATAATGTAACTCTAAATGACAATCAGAGCAACTTGAATTGCGTGTGTGCAGCCTTTTGCTCAAAAGTGATCAACGTTTCGTTTTCGGAGTCTCTTTTGACAATCTCTTCGAGAGCTGTTTTCAGTCATTAACAGAGCTGTTCTGAAAGTGTCCAAGCGGCCTGTTCTTAGAGTGGACTGTTTTTTGCATTCGTTCTCAAGTTATATCAAACTATCAAAGTGTTGTTTTCTGCCTTTCACGAGCACATTTTGACTTGTTGTTGAATAATCCTATAATGTAACTCTAAATGACAATCAGAGCAACTTGAATTGCGTGTGTGCAGCCTTTTGCTCAAAAGTGATCAACGTTTCGTTTTCAGAGTCTCTTTTGACAATCTCTTCGAGAGCTGTTTTCAGTCATTAACAGAGCTGTTCTGAAAGTGTCCAAGCGGCCTGTTCTTAGAGTGGACTGTTTTTTGCATTCGTTCTCAAGTTATATCAAACTATCAAAGTGTTGTTTTCTGCCTTTCACGAGCACATTTTGACTTGTTGTTGAATAATCCTATAATGTAACTCTAAATGACAATCAGAGCAACTTGAATTGCGTGTGTGCAGCCTTTTGCTCAAAAGTGATCAACGTTTCGTTTTCGGAGTCTCTTTTGACAATCTCTTCGAGAGCTGTTTTCAGTCATTAACAGAGCTGTTCTGAAAGTGTCCAAGCGGCCTGTTCTTAGAGTGGACTGTTTTTTGCATTCGTTCTCAAGTTATATCAAACTATCAAAGTGTTGTTTTCTGCCTTTCACGAGCACATTTTGACTTGTTGTTGAATAATCCTATAATGTAACTCTAAATGACAATCAGAGCAACTTGAATTGCGTGTGTGCAGCCTTTTGCTCAAAAGTGGTCAACGTTTCGTTTTCGGAGTCTCTTTTGACAATCTCTTCGAGAGCTGTTTTCAGTCATTAACAGAGCTGTTCTGAAAGTGTCCAAGCGGCCTGTTCTTAGAGTGGACTGTTTTTTGCATTCGTTCTCAAGTTATATCAAACTATCAAAGTGTTGTTTTCTGCCTTTCACGAGCACATTTTGACTTGTTGTTGAATAATCCTATAATGTAACTCTAAATGACAATCAGAGCAACTTGAATTGCGTGTGTGCAGCCTTTTGCTCAAAAGTGATCAACGTTTCGTTTTCGGAGTCTCTTTTGACAATCTCTTCGAGAGCTGTTTTCAGTCATTAACAGAGCTGTTCTGAAAGTGTCCAAGCGGCCTGTTCTTAGAGTGGACTGTTTTTTGCATTCGTTCTCAAGTTATATCAAACTATCAAAGTGTTGTTTTCTGCCTTTCACGAGCACATTTTGACTTGTTGTTGAATAATCCTATAATGTAACTCTAAATGACAATCAGAGCAACTTGAATTGCGTGTGTGCAGCCTTTTGCTCAAAAGTGATCAACGTTTCGTTTTCGGAGTCTCTTTTGACAATCTCTTCGAGAGCTGTTTTCAGTCATTAACAGAGCTGTTCTGAAAGTGTCCAAGCGGCCTGTTCTTAGAGTGGAGTGTTTTTTGCATTCGTTCTCAAGTTATATCAAACTATCAAAGTGTTGTTTTCTGCCTTTCACGAGCACATTTTGACTTGTTGTTGAATAATCCTATAATGTAACTCTAAATGACAATCAGAGCAACTTGAATTGCGTGTGTGCAGCCTTTTGCTCAAAAGTGATCAACGTTTCGTTTTCAGAGTCTCTTTTGACAATCTCTTCGAGAGCTGTTTTCAGTCATTAACAGAGCTGTTCTGAAAGTGTCCAAGCGGCCTGTCTGAGAGTGGACTGTTTTTTGCATTCGTTCTCAAGTTCTATCAGTGTTGTTTTCTGCTTTTCTGGAGCACATTTTGACTTGTTGTTGAATAATCCTATAATGTAACTCTAAATGACAATCAGAGCAACTTGAATTGCGTGTGTGCAGCCTTTTGCTCAAAAGTGATCAACGTTTCGTTTTCGGAGTCTCTTTTGACAATCTCTTCGAGAGCTGTTTTCAGTCATTAACAGAGCTGTTCTGAAAGTGTCCAAGCGGCCTGTTCTTAGAGTGGACTGTTTTTTGCATTCGTTCTCAAGTTATATCAAACTATCAAAGTGTTGTTTTCTGCCTTTCACGAGCACATTTTGACTTGTTGTTGAATAATCCTATAATGTAACTCTAAATGACAATCAGAGCAACTTGAATTGCGTGTGTGCAGCCTTTTGCTCAAAAGTGATCAACGTTTCGTTTTCAGAGTCTCTTTTGACAATCTCTTCGAGAGCTGTTTTCAGTCATTAACAGAGCTGTTCTGAAAGTGTCCAAGCGGCCTGTTCTTAGAGTGGACTGTTTTTTGCATTCGTTCTCAAGTTATATCAAACTATCAAAGTGTTGTTTTCTGCCTTTCACGAGCACATTTTGACTTGTTGTTGAATAATCCTATAATGTAACTCTAAATGACAATCAGAGCAACTTGAATTGCGTGTGTGCAGCCTTTTGCTCAAAAGTGGTCAACGTTTCGTTTTCGGAGTCTCTTTTGACAATCTCTTCGAGAGCTGTTTTCAGTCATTAACAGAGCTGTTCTGAAAGTGTCCAAGCGGCCTGTTCTTAGAGTGGACTGTTTTTTGCATTCGTTCTCAAGTTATATCAAACTATCAAAGTGTTGTTTTCTGCCTTTCACGAGCACATTTTGACTTGTTGTTGAATAATCCTATAATGTAACTCTAAATGACAATCAGTGCAACTTGAATTGCGTGTGTGCAGCCTTTTGCTCAAAAGTGATCAACGTTTCGTTTTCAGAGTCTCTTTTGCAGGGACGCGGGAAGGGGGGTGCTGAGGGTGCTGCAGCACCCCCTAGCGGCAGGCAGAAGGAGCTCCTCCTGCCTGAATTTAAAAAATAAAAATATTATTCAAACAATAATTTAAAACAATATAATAACTATTGTTGCTTTTGGGAATACAAATAAATGTGTTTTTTGTAATAAATGTAAAAATGTGTTTGTTCGTTTTAATGTTAGTGATCACATGGTCATATCTTGCTAGGGAATCTCTGAGTTCTTTAGCAAAAATGCTAAATCAGCCAGAACAATTGAAGTGGAGTTGGAAGAAGATGCTGAGCTTAACAACACTCCCATTAATGCTCTACTGTCGGACGTTGTTGAGAAAAAGCAACAGACGGCCAGAAACGTATTAGAACTGATATTCAGATCCATCCGATTCTTCAGCAGCGAAGGGCTTCCGTTTAGAGGCAATAACAATCGACATGGAGTGCTGTCTGTAATAATGGTCAACAGCATGTTTGTGGACATTGTGGGACACTGTGAGCTGAGTGGAAATTACTGTAAATTCCAACACATTGTTGGTAAAATATTTAACGTTACGTCTTTGTAGTGTGCGGGTGCGTGCGTGCTTAACTATTATTGCCCGTGCATTGGGGCCCGTCGTTATGCCACTGTGTGCGTGTGAGCGAACGAGCAATCAGCGAGAGGGAGGGAGGGAGGGAGGGAGAGAAATCGTTATACTTTTTCCCCTGGCAATTTTTTTCCCTGTAGCGTATATAGACAGCACCTCAGCACCCCCAGTCAAAATACCTTCCCGCGTGCCTGCTCTTTTGACAATCTCTTCGAGAGCTGTTTTCAGTCATTAACAGAGCTGTTCTGAAAGTGTCCAAGCGGCCTGTTCTTAGAGTGGACTGTTTTTTGCATTCGTTCTCAAGTTCTATCAGTGTTGTTTTCTGCTTTTCTGGAGCACATTTTGACTTGTTGCTGAATGCTCCTATAATGTAACTCTAAATGACAATCAGAGCAACTTGAATTGCTTGTGTGCAGCCTTTTGCTCAAAAGTGATCAACGTTTCGTTTTCGGAGTCTCTTTTGACAATCTCTTCGAGAGCTGTTTTCAGTCATTAACAGAGCTGTTCTGAAAGTGTCCAAGCGGCCTGTTCTTAGAGTGGAGTGTTTTTTGCATTCGTTCTCAAGTTATATCAAACTATCAAAGTGTTGTTTTCTGCCTTTCACGAGCACATTTTGACTTGTTGTTGAATAATCCTATAATGTAACTCTAAATGACAATCAGAGCAACTTGAATTGCGTGTGTGCAGCCTTTTGCTCAAAAGTGATCAACGTTTCGTTTTCAGAGTCTCTTTTGACAATCTCTTCGAGAGCTGTTTTCAGTCATTAACAGAGCTGTTCTGAAAGTGTCCAAGCGGCCTGTTCTTAGAGTGGACTGTTTTTTGCATTCGTTCTCAAGTTATATCAAACTATCAAAGTGTTGTTTTCTGCCTTTCACGAGCACATTTTGACTTGTTGTTGAATAATCCTATAATGTAACTCTAAATGACAATCAGAGCAACTTGAATTGCGTGTGTGCAGCCTTTTGCTCAAAAGTGATCAACGTTTCGTTTTCGGAGTCTCTTTTGACAATCTCTTCGAGAGCTGTTTTCAGTCATTAACAGAGCTGTTCTGAAAGTGTCCAAGCGGCCTGTTCTTAGAGTGGACTGTTTTTTGCATTCGTTCTCAAGTTATATCAAACTATCAAAGTGTTGTTTTCTGCCTTTCACGAGCACATTTTGACTTGTTGTTGAATAATCCTATAATGTAACTCTAAATGACAATCAGAGCAACTTGAATTGCGTGTGTGCAGCCTTTTGCTCAAAAGTGGTCAACGTTTCGTTTTCGGAGTCTCTTTTGACAATCTCTTCGAGAGCTGTTTTCAGTCATTAACAGAGCTGTTCTGAAAGTGTCCAAGCGGCCTGTTCTTAGAGTGGACTGTTTTTTGCATTCGTTCTCAAGTTATATCAAACTATCAAAGTGTTGTTTTCTGCCTTTCACGAGCACATTTTGACTTGTTGTTGAATAATCCTATAATGTAACTCTAAATGACAATCAGAGCAACTTGAATTGCGTGTGTGCAGCCTTTTGCTCAAAAGTGATCAACGTTTCGTTTTCGGAGTCTCTTTTGACAATCTCTTCGAGAGCTGTTTTCAGTCATTAACAGAGCTGTTCTGAAAGTGTCCAAGCGGCCTGTTCTTAGAGTGGACTGTTTTTTGCATTCGTTCTCAAGTTATATCAAACTATCAAAGTGTTGTTTTCTGCCTTTCACGAGCACATTTTGACTTGTTGTTGAATAATCCTATAATGTAACTCTAAATGACAATCAGAGCAACTTGAATTGCGTGTGTGCAGCCTTTTGCTCAAAAGTGATCAACGTTTCGTTTTCGGAGTCTCTTTTGACAATCTCTTCGAGAGCTGTTTTCAGTCATTAACAGAGCTGTTCTGAAAGTGTCCAAGCGGCCTGTTCTTAGAGTGGAGTGTTTTTTGCATTCGTTCTCAAGTTATATCAAACTATCAAAGTGTTGTTTTCTGCCTTTCACGAGCACATTTTGACTTGTTGTTGAATAATCCTATAATGTAACTCTAAATGACAATCAGAGCAACTTGAATTGCGTGTGTGCAGCCTTTTGCTCAAAAGTGATCAACGTTTCGTTTTCAGAGTCTCTTTTGACAATCTCTTCGAGAGCTGTTTTCAGTCATTAACAGAGCTGTTCTGAAAGTGTCCAAGCGGCCTGTCTGAGAGTGGACTGTTTTTTGCATTCGTTCTCAAGTTCTATCAGTGTTGTTTTCTGCTTTTCTGGAGCACATTTTGACTTGTTGTTGAATAATCCTATAATGTAACTCTAAATGACAATCAGAGCAACTTGAATTGCGTGTGTGCAGCCTTTTGCTCAAAAGTGATCAACGTTTCGTTTTCGGAGTCTCTTTTGACAATCTCTTCGAGAGCTGTTTTCAGTCATTAACAGAGCTGTTCTGAAAGTGTCCAAGCGGCCTGTTCTTAGAGTGGACTGTTTTTTGCATTCGTTCTCAAGTTATATCAAACTATCAAAGTGTTGTTTTCTGCCTTTCACGAGCACATTTTGACTTGTTGTTGAATAATCCTATAATGTAACTCTAAATGACAATCAGAGCAACTTGAATTGCGTGTGTGCAGCCTTTTGCTCAAAAGTGATCAACGTTTCGTTTTCAGAGTCTCTTTTGACAATCTCTTCGAGAGCTGTTTTCAGTCATTAACAGAGCTGTTCTGAAAGTGTCCAAGCGGCCTGTTCTTAGAGTGGACTGTTTTTTGCATTCGTTCTCAAGTTATATCAAACTATCAAAGTGTTGTTTTCTGCCTTTCACGAGCACATTTTGACTTGTTGTTGAATAATCCTATAATGTAACTCTAAATGACAATCAGAGCAACTTGAATTGCGTGTGTGCAGCCTTTTGCTCAAAAGTGGTCAACGTTTCGTTTTCGGAGTCTCTTTTGACAATCTCTTCGAGAGCTGTTTTCAGTCATTAACAGAGCTGTTCTGAAAGTGTCCAAGCGGCCTGTTCTTAGAGTGGACTGTTTTTTGCATTCGTTCTCAAGTTATATCAAACTATCAAAGTGTTGTTTTCTGCCTTTCACGAGCACATTTTGACTTGTTGTTGAATAATCCTATAATGTAACTCTAAATGACAATCAGTGCAACTTGAATTGCGTGTGTGCAGCCTTTTGCTCAAAAGTGATCAACGTTTCGTTTTCAGAGTCTCTTTTCTTTTGACAATCTCTTCGAGAGCTGTTTTCAGTCATTAACAGAGCTGTTCTGAAAGTGTCCAAGCGGCCTGTTCTTAGAGTGGACTGTTTTTTGCATTCGTTCTCAAGTTCTATCAGTGTTGTTTTCTGCTTTTCTGGAGCACATTTTGACTTGTTGCTGAATGCTCCTATAATGTAACTCTAAATGACAATCAGAGCAACTTGAATTGTGTGTGTGCAGCCTTTTGCTCAAAAGTGATCAACGTTTCGTTTTCGGAGTCTCTTTTGACAATCTCTTCGAGAGCTGTTTTCAGTCATTAACAGAGCTGTTCTGAAAGTGTCCAAGCGGCCTGTTCTTAGAGTGGAGTGTTTTTTGCATTCGTTCTCAAGTTATATCAAACTATCAAAGTGTTGTTTTCTGCCTTTCACGAGCACATTTTGACTTGTTGTTGAATAATCCTATAATGTAACTCTAAATGACAATCAGAGCAACTTGAATTGCGTGTGTGCAGCCTTTTGCTCAAAAGTGATCAACGTTTCGTTTTCGGAGTCTCTTTTGACAATCTCTTCGAGAGCTGTTTTCAGTCATTAACAGAGCTGTTCTGAAAGTGTCCAAGCGGCCTGTTCTTAGAGTGGACTGTTTTTTGCATTCGTTCTCAAGTTATATCAAACTATCAAAGTGTTGTTTTCTGCCTTTCACGAGCACATTTTGACTTGTTGTTGAATAATCCTATAATGTAACTCTAAATGACAATCAGAGCAACTTGAATTGCGTGTGTGCAGCCTTTTGCTCAAAAGTGATCAACGTTTCGTTTTCGGAGTCTCTTTTGACAATCTCTTCGAGAGCTGTTTTCAGTCATTAACAGAGCTGTTCTGAAAGTGTCCAAGCGGCCTGTTCTTAGAGTGGACTGTTTTTTGCATTCGTTCTCAAGTTATATCAAACTATCAAAGTGTTGTTTTCTGCCTTTCACGAGCACATTTTGACTTGTTGTTGAATAATCCTATAATGTAACTCTAAATGACAATCAGAGCAACTTGAATTGCGTGTGTGCAGCCTTTTGCTCAAAAGTGATCAACGTTTCGTTTTCGGAGTCTCTTTTGACAATCTCTTCGAGAGCTGTTTTCAGTCATTAACAGAGCTGTTCTGAAAGTGTCCAAAGCGGCCTGTTCTTAGAGTGGACTGTTTTTTGCATTCGTTCTCAAGTTATATCAAACTATCAAAGTGTTGTTTTCTGCCTTTCACGAGCACATTTTGACTTGTTGTTGAATAATCCTATAATGTAACTCTAAATGACAATCAGAGCAACTTGAATTGCGTGTGTGCAGCCTTTTGCTCAAAAGTGATCAACGTTTCGTTTTCGGAGTCTCTTTTGACAATCTCTTCGAGAGCTGTTTTCAGTCATTAACAGAGCTGTTCTGAAAGTGTCCAAGCGGCCTGTTCTTAGAGTGGACTGTTTTTTGCATTCGTTCTCAAGTTATATCAAACTATCAAAGTGTTGTTTTCTGCCTTTCACGAGCACATTTTGACTTGTTGTTGAATAATCCTATAATGTAACTCTAAATGACAATCAGAGCAACTTGAATTGCGTGTGTGCAGCCTTTTGCTCAAAAGTGATCAACGTTTCGTTTTCGGAGTCTCTTTTGACAATCTCTTCGAGAGCTGTTTTCAGTCATTAACAGAGCTGTTCTGAAAGTGTCCAAGCGGCCTGTTCTTAGAGTGGACTGTTTTTTGCATTCGTTCTCAAGTTATATCAAACTATCAAAGTGTTGTTTTCTGCCTTTCACGAGCACATTTTGACTTGTTGTTGAATAATCCTATAATGTAACTCTAAATGACAATCAGAGCAACTTGAATTGCGTGTGTGCAGCCTTTTGCTCAAAAGTGATCAACGTTTCGTTTTCGGAGTCTCTTTTGACAATCTCTTCGAGAGCTGTTTTCAGTCATTAACAGAGCTGTTCTGAAAGTGTCCAAGCGGCCTGTTCTTAGAGTGGACTGTTTTTTGCATTCGTTCTCAAGTTATATCAAACTATCAAAGTGTTGTTTTCTGCCTTTCACGAGCACATTTTGACTTGTTGTTGAATAATCCTATAATGTAACTCTAAATGACAATCAGAGCAACTTGAATTGCGTGTGTGCAGCCTTTTGCTCAAAAGTGATCAACGTTTCGTTTTCGGAGTCTCTTTTGACAATCTCTTCGAGAGCTGTTTTCAGTCATTAACAGAGCTGTTCTGAAAGTGTCCAAGCGGCCTGTTCTTAGAGTGGACTGTTTTTTGCATTCGTTCTCAAGTTATATCAAACTATCAAAGTGTTGTTTTCTGCCTTTCACGAGCACATTTTGACTTGTTGTTGAATAATCCTATAATGTAACTCTAAATGACAATCAGAGCAACTTGAATTGCGTGTGTGCAGCCTTTTGCTCAAAAGTGATCAACGTTTCGTTTTCGGAGTCTCTTTTGACAATCTCTTCGAGAGCTGTTTTCAGTCATTAACAGAGCTGTTCTGAAAGTGTCCAAGCGGCCTGTTCTTAGAGTGGACTGTTTTTTGCATTCGTTCTCAAGTTATATCAAACTATCAAAGTGTTGTTTTCTGCCTTTCACGAGCACATTTTGACTTGTTGTTGAATAATCCTATAATGTAACTCTAAATGACAATCAGTGCAACTTGAATTGCGTGTGTGCAGCCTTTTGCTCAAAAGTGATCAACGTTTCGTTTTCAGAGTCTCTTTTGCAGGGACGCGGGAAGGGGGGTGCTGAGGGTGCTGCAGCACCCCCTAGCGGCAGGCAGAAGGAGCTCCTCCTGCCTGAATTTAAAAAATAAAAATATTATTCAAACAATAATTTAAAACAATATAATAACTATTGTTGCTTTTGGGAATACAAATAAATGTGTTTTTTGTAATAAATGTAAAAATGTGTTTGTTCGTTTTAATGTTAGTGATCACATGGTCATATCTTGCTAGGGAATCTCTGAGTTCTTTAGCAAAAATGCTAAATCAGCCAGAACAATTGAAGTGGAGTTGGAAGAAGATGCTGAGCTTAACAACACTCCCATTAATGCTCTACTGTCGGACGTTGTTGAGAAAAAGCAACAGACGGCCAGAAACGTATTAGAACTGATATTCAGATCCATCCGATTCTTCAGCAGCGAAGGGCTTCCGTTTAGAGGCAATAACAATCGACATGGAGTGCTGTCTGTAATAATGGTCAACAGCATGTTTGTGGACATTGTGGGACACTGTGAGCTGAGTGGAAATTACTGTAAATTCCAACACATTGTTGGTAAAATATTTAACGTTACGTCTTTGTAGTGTGCGGGTGCGTGCGTGCTTAACTATTATTGCCCGTGCATTGGGGCCCGTCGTTATGCCACTGTGTGCGTGTGAGCGAACGAGCAATCAGCGAGAGGGAGGGAGGGAGGGAGGGAGAGAAATCGTTATACTTTTTCCCCTGGCAATTTTTTTCCCTGTAGCGTATATAGACAGCACCTCAGCACCCCCAGTCAAAATACCTTCCCGCGTGCCTGCTCTTTTGACAATCTCTTCGAGAGCTGTTTTCAGTCATTAACAGAGCTGTTCTGAAAGTGTCCAAGCGGCCTGTTCTTAGAGTGGACTGTTTTTTGCATTCGTTCTCAAGTTCTATCAGTGTTGTTTTCTGCTTTTCTGGAGCACATTTTGACTTGTTGCTGAATGCTCCTATAATGTAACTCTAAATGACAATCAGAGCAACTTGAATTGCGTGTGTGCAGCCTTTTGCTCAAAAGTGATCAACGTTTCGTTTTCGGAGTCTCTTTTGACAATCTCTTCGAGAGCTGTTTTCAGTCATTAACAGAGCTGTTCTGAAAGTGTCCAAGCGGCCTGTTCTTAGAGTGGAGTGTTTTTTGCATTCGTTCTCAAGTTATATCAAACTATCAAAGTGTTGTTTTCTGCCTTTCACGAGCACATTTTGACTTGTTGTTGAATAATCCTATAATGTAACTCTAAATGACAATCAGAGCAACTTGAATTGCGTGTGTGCAGCCTTTTGCTCAAAAGTGATCAACGTTTCGTTTTCAGAGTCTCTTTTGACAATCTCTTCGAGAGCTGTTTTCAGTCATTAACAGAGCTGTTCTGAAAGTGTCCAAGCGGCCTGTTCTGAGAGTGGACTGTTTTTTGCATTCGTTCTCAAGTTCTATCAGTGTTGTTTTCTGCTTTTCTGGAGCACATTTTGACTTGTTGCTGAATGCTCCTATAATGTAACTCTAAATGACAATCAGAGCAACTTGAATTGTGTGTGTGCAGCCTTTTGCTCAAAAGTGATCAACGTTTCGTTTTCGGAGTCTCTTTTGACAATCTCTTCGAGAGCTGTTTTCAGTCATTAACAGAGCTGTTCTGAAAGTGTCCAAGCGGCCTGTTCTTAGAGTGGAGTGTTTTTTGCATTCGTTCTCAAGTTATATCAAACTATCAAAGTGTTGTTTTCTGCCTTTCACGAGCACATTTTGACTTGTTGTTGAATAATCCTATAATGTAACTCTAAATGACAATCAGAGCAACTTGAATTGCGTGTGTGCAGCCTTTTGCTCAAAAGTGATCAACGTTTCGTTTTCGGAGTCTCTTTTGACAATCTCTTCGAGAGCTGTTTTCAGTCATTAACAGAGCTGTTCTGAAAGTGTCCAAGCGGCCTGTTCTTAGAGTGGACTGTTTTTTGCATTCGTTCTCAAGTTATATCAAACTATCAAAGTGTTGTTTTCTGCCTTTCACGAGCACATTTTGACTTGTTGTTGAATAATCCTATAATGTAACTCTAAATGACAATCAGAGCAACTTGAATTGCGTGTGTGCAGCCTTTTGCTCAAAAGTGATCAACGTTTCGTTTTCGGAGTCTCTTTTGACAATCTCTTCGAGAGCTGTTTTCAGTCATTAACAGAGCTGTTCTGAAAGTGTCCAAGCGGCCTGTTCTTAGAGTGGACTGTTTTTTGCATTCGTTCTCAAGTTATATCAAACTATCAAAGTGTTGTTTTCTGCCTTTCACGAGCACATTTTGACTTGTTGTTGAATAATCCTATAATGTAACTCTAAATGACAATCAGAGCAACTTGAATTGCGTGTGTGCAGCCTTTTGCTCAAAAGTGATCAACGTTTCGTTTTCGGAGTCTCTTTTGACAATCTCTTCGAGAGCTGTTTTCAGTCATTAACAGAGCTGTTCTGAAAGTGTCCAAAGCGGCCTGTTCTTAGAGTGGACTGTTTTTTGCATTCGTTCTCAAGTTATATCAAACTATCAAAGTGTTGTTTTCTGCCTTTCACGAGCACATTTTGACTTGTTGTTGAATAATCCTATAATGTAACTCTAAATGACAATCAGAGCAACTTGAATTGCGTGTGTGCAGCCTTTTGCTCAAAAGTGATCAACGTTTCGTTTTCGGAGTCTCTTTTGACAATCTCTTCGAGAGCTGTTTTCAGTCATTAACAGAGCTGTTCTGAAAGTGTCCAAGCGGCCTGTTCTTAGAGTGGACTGTTTTTTGCATTCGTTCTCAAGTTATATCAAACTATCAAAGTGTTGTTTTCTGCCTTTCACGAGCACATTTTGACTTGTTGTTGAATAATCCTATAATGTAACTCTAAATGACAATCAGAGCAACTTGAATTGCGTGTGTGCAGCCTTTTGCTCAAAAGTGATCAACGTTTCGTTTTCGGAGTCTCTTTTGACAATCTCTTCGAGAGCTGTTTTCAGTCATTAACAGAGCTGTTCTGAAAGTGTCCAAGCGGCCTGTTCTTAGAGTGGACTGTTTTTTGCATTCGTTCTCAAGTTATATCAAACTATCAAAGTGTTGTTTTCTGCCTTTCACGAGCACATTTTGACTTGTTGTTGAATAATCCTATAATGTAACTCTAAATGACAATCAGAGCAACTTGAATTGCGTGTGTGCAGCCTTTTGCTCAAAAGTGATCAACGTTTCGTTTTCGGAGTCTCTTTTGACAATCTCTTCGAGAGCTGTTTTCAGTCATTAACAGAGCTGTTCTGAAAGTGTCCAAGCGGCCTGTTCTTAGAGTGGACTGTTTTTTGCATTCGTTCTCAAGTTATATCAAACTATCAAAGTGTTGTTTTCTGCCTTTCACGAGCACATTTTGACTTGTTGTTGAATAATCCTATAATGTAACTCTAAATGACAATCAGAGCAACTTGAATTGCGTGTGTGCAGCCTTTTGCTCAAAAGTGATCAACGTTTCGTTTTCGGAGTCTCTTTTGACAATCTCTTCGAGAGCTGTTTTCAGTCATTAACAGAGCTGTTCTGAAAGTGTCCAAGCGGCCTGTTCTTAGAGTGGACTGTTTTTTGCATTCGTTCTCAAGTTATATCAAACTATCAAAGTGTTGTTTTCTGCCTTTCACGAGCACATTTTGACTTGTTGTTGAATAATCCTATAATGTAACTCTAAATGACAATCAGAGCAACTTGAATTGCGTGTGTGCAGCCTTTTGCTCAAAAGTGATCAACGTTTCGTTTTCGGAGTCTCTTTTGACAATCTCTTCGAGAGCTGTTTTCAGTCATTAACAGAGCTGTTCTGAAAGTGTCCAAGCGGCCTGTTCTTAGAGTGGACTGTTTTTTGCATTCGTTCTCAAGTTATATCAAACTATCAAAGTGTTGTTTTCTGCCTTTCACGAGCACATTTTGACTTGTTGTTGAATAATCCTATAATGTAACTCTAAATGACAATCAGAGCAACTTGAATTGCGTGTGTGCAGCCTTTTGCTCAAAAGTGATCAACGTTTCGTTTTCGGAGTCTCTTTTGACAATCTCTTCGAGAGCTGTTTTCAGTCATTAACAGAGCTGTTCTGAAAGTGTCCAAGCGGCCTGTTCTTAGAGTGGACTGTTTTTTGCATTCGTTCTCAAGTTATATCAAACTATCAAAGTGTTGTTTTCTGCCTTTCACGAGCACATTTTGACTTGTTGTTGAATAATCCTATAACGTAACTCTAAATGACAATCAGAGCAACTTGAATTGCGTGTGTGCAGCCTTTTGCTCAAAAGTGATCAACGTTTCGTTTTCGGAGTCTCTTTTGACAATCTCTTCGAGAGCTGTTTTCAGTCATTAACAGAGCTGTTCTGAAAGTGTCCAAGCGGCCTGTTCTTAGAGTGGACTGTTTTTTGCATTCGTTCTCAAGTTATATCAAACTATCAAAGTGTTGTTTTCTGCCTTTCACGAGCACATTTTGACTTGTTGTTGAATAATCCTATAATGTAACTCTAAATGACAATCAGAGCAACTTGATTTGCGTGTGTGCAGCCTTTTGCTCAAAAGTGGTCAACGTTTCGTTTTCGGAGTCTCTTTTGACAATCTCTTCGAGAGCTGTTTTCAGTCATTAACAGAGCTGTTCTGAAAGTGTCCAAGCGGCCTGTTCTTAGAGTGGACTGTTTTTTGCATTCGTTCTCAAGTTATATCAAACTATCAAAGTGTTGTTTTCTGCCTTTCACGAGCACATTTTGACTTGTTGTTGAATAATCCTATAATGTAACTCTAAATGACAATCAGTGCAACTTGAATTGCGTGTGTGCAGCCTTTTGCTCAAAAGTGATCAACGTTTCGTTTTCAGAGTCTCTTTTGACAATCTCTTCGAGAGCTGTTTTCAGTCATTAACAGAGCTGTTCTGAAAGTGTCCAAGCGGCCTGTTCTTAGAGTGGACTGTTTTTTGCATTCGTTCTCAAGTTCTATCAGTGTTGTTTTCTGCTTTTCTGGAGCACATTTTGACTTGTTGCTGAATGCTCCTATAATGTAACTCTAAATGACAATCAGAGCAACTTGAATTGCGTGTATGCAGCCTTTTGCTCAAAAGTGATCAACGTTTCGTTTTCGGAGTCTCTTTTGACAATCTCTTCGAGAGCTGTTTTCAGTCATTAACAGAGCTGTTCTGAAAGTGTCCAAAGCGGCCTGTTCTTAGAGTGGACTGTTTTTTGCATTCGTTCTCAAGTTATATCAAACTATCAAAGTGTTGTTTTCTGCCTTTCACGAGCACATTTTGACTTGTTGTTGAATAATCCTATAATGTAACTCTAAATGACAATCAGAGCAACTTGAATTGCGTGTGTGCAGCCTTTTGCTCAAAAGTGATCAACGTTTCGTTTTCGGAGTCTCTTTTGACAATCTCTTCGAGAGCTGTTTTCAGTCATTAACAGAGCTGTTCTGAAAGTGTCCAAGCGGCCTGTTCTTAGAGTGGACTGTTTTTTGCATTCGTTCTCAAGTTATATCAAACTATCAAAGTGTTGTTTTCTGCCTTTCACGAGCACATTTTGACTTGTTGTTGAATAATCCTATAATGTAACTCTAAATGACAATCAGAGCAACTTGAATTGCGTGTGTGCAGCCTTTTGCTCAAAAGTGATCAACGTTTCGTTTTCGGAGTCTCTTTTGACAATCTCTTCGAGAGCTGTTTTCAGTCATTAACAGAGCTGTTCTGAAAGAGTCCAAGCGGCCTGTTCTTAGAGTGGACTGTTTTTTGCATTCGTTCTCAAGTTATATCAAACTATCAAAGTGTTGTTTTCTGCCTTTCACGAGCACATTTTAACTTGTTGTTGAATAATCCTATAATGTAACTTTAAATGACAATCAGAGCAACTTGAATTGCGTGTGTGCAGCCTTTTGCTCAAAAGTGATCAACGTTTCGTTTTCGGAGTCTCTTTTGACAATCTCTTCGAGAGCTGTTTTCAGTCATTAACAGAGCTGTTCTGAAAGTGTCCAAGCGGCCTGTTCTTAGAGTGGAGTGTTTTTTGCATTCGTTCTCAAGTTATATCAAACTATCAAAGTGTTGTTTTCTGCCTTTCACGAGCACATTTTGACTTGTTGTTGAATAATCCTATAATGTAACTCTAAATGACAATCAGAGCAACTTGAATTGCGTGTGTGCAGCCTTTTGCTCAAAAGTGATCAACGTTTCGTTTTCAGAGTCTCTTTTGACAATCTCTTCGAGAGCTGTTTTCAGTCATTAACAGAGCTGTTCTGAAAGTGTCCAAGCGGCCTGTTCTGAGAGTGGACTGTTTTTTGCATTCGTTCTCAAGTTCTATCAGTGTTGTTTTCTGCTTTTCTGGAGCACATTTTGACTTGTTGTTGAATAATCCTATAATGTAACTCTAAATGACAATCAGAGCAACTTGAATTGCGTGTGTGCAGCCTTTTGCTCAAAAGTGATCAACGTTTCGTTTTCGGAGTCTCTTTTGACAATCTCTTCGAGAGCTGTTTTCAGTCATTAACAGAGCTGTTCTGAAAGTGTCCAAGCGGCCTGTTCTTAGAGTGGACTGTTTTTTGCATTCGTTCTCAAGTTATATCAAACTATCAAAGTGTTGTTTTCTGCCTTTCACGAGCACATTTTGACTTGTTGTTGAATAATCCTATAATGTAACTCTAAATGACAATCAGAGCAACTTGAATTGCGTGTGTGCAGCCTTTTGCTCAAAAGTGATCAACGTTTCGTTTTCAGAGTCTCTTTTGACAATCTCTTCGAGAGCTGTTTTCAGTCATTAACAGAGCTGTTCTGAAAGTGTCCAAGCGGCCTGTTCTTAGAGTGGACTGTTTTTTGCATTCGTTCTCAAGTTATATCAAACTATCAAAGTGTTGTTTTCTGCCTTTCACGAGCACATTTTGACTTGTTGTTGAATAATCCTATAATGTAACTCTAAATGACAATCAGAGCAACTTGAATTGCGTGTGTGCAGCCTTTTGCTCAAAAGTGATCAACGTTTCGTTTTCGGAGTCTCTTTTGACAATCTCTTCGAGAGCTGTTTTCAGTCATTAACAGAGCTGTTCTGAAAGTGTCCAAGCGGCCTGTTCTTAGAGTGGACTGTTTTTTGCATTCGTTCTCAAGTTATATCAAACTATCAAAGTGTTGTTTTCTGCCTTTCACGAGCACATTTTGACTTGTTGTTGAATAATCCTATAATGTAACTCTAAATGACAATCAGAGCAACTTGAATTGCGTGTGTGCAGCCTTTTGCTCAAAAGTGGTCAACGTTTCGTTTTCGGAGTCTCTTTTGACAATCTCTTCGAGAGCTGTTTTCAGTCATTAACAGAGCTGTTCTGAAAGTGTCCAAGCGGCCTGTTCTTAGAGTGGACTGTTTTTTGCATTCGTTCTCAAGTTATATCAAACTATCAAAGTGTTGTTTTCTGCCTTTCACGAGCACATTTTGACTTGTTGTTGAATAATCCTATAATGTAACTCTAAATGACAATCAGTGCAACTTGAATTGCGTGTGTGCAGCCTTTTGCTCAAAAGTGATCAACGTTTCGTTTTCAGAGTCTCTTTTGACAATCTCTTCGAGAGCTGTTTTCAGTCATTAACAGAGCTGTTCTGAAAGTGTCCAAGCGGCCTGTTCTTAGAGTGGACTGTTTTTTGCATTCGTTCTCAAGTTCTATCAGTGTTGTTTTCTGCTTTTCTGGAGCACATTTTGACTTGTTGCTGAATGCTCCTATAATGTAACTCTAAATGACAATCAGAGCAACTTGAATTGCGTGTGTGCAGCCTTTTGCTCAAAAGTGATCAACGTTTCGTTTTCGGAGTCTCTTTTGACAATCTCTTCGAGAGCTGATTTCAGTCATTAACAGAGCTGTTCTGAAAGTGTCCAAGCGGCCTGTTCTTAGAGTGGAGTGTTTTTTGCATTCGTTCTCAAGTTATATCAAACTATCAAAGTGTTGTTTTCTGCCTTTCACGAGCACATTTTGACTTGTTGTTGAATAATCCTATAATGTAACTCTAAATGACAATCAGAGCAACTTGAATTGCGTGTGTGCAGCCTTTTGCTCAAAAGTGATCAACGTTTCGTTTTCAGAGTCTCTTTTGACAATCTCTTCGAGAGCTGTTTTCAGTCATTAACAGAGCTGTTCTGAAAGTGTCCAAGCGGCCTGTTCTTAGAGTGGACTGTTTTTTGCATTCGTTCTCAAGTTATATCAAACTATCAAAGTGTTGTTTTCTGCCTTTCACGAGCACATTTTGACTTGTTGTTGAATAATCCTATAATGTAACTCTAAATGACAATCAGAGCAACTTGAATTGCGTGTGTGCAGCCTTTTGCTCAAAAGTGATCAACGTTTCGTTTTCGGAGTCTCTTTTGACAATCTCTTCGAGAGCTGTTTTCAGTCATTAACAGAGCTGTTCTGAAAGTGTCCAAGCGGCCTGTTCTTAGAGTGGACTGTTTTTTGCATTCGTTCTCAAGTTATATCAAACTATCAAAGTGTTGTTTTCTGCCTTTCACGAGCACATTTTGACTTGTTGTTGAATAATCCTATAATGTAACTCTAAATGACAATCAGAGCAACTTGAATTGCGTGTGTGCAGCCTTTTGCTCAAAAGTGGTCAACGTTTCGTTTTCGGAGTCTCTTTTGACAATCTCTTCGAGAGCTGTTTTCAGTCATTAACAGAGCTGTTCTGAAAGTGTCCAAGCGGCCTGTTCTTAGAGTGGACTGTTTTTTGCATTCGTTCTCAAGTTATATCAAACTATCAAAGTGTTGTTTTCTGCCTTTCACGAGCACATTTTGACTTGTTGTTGAATAATCCTATAATGTAACTCTAAATGACAATCAGTGCAACTTGAATTGCGTGTGTGCAGCCTTTTGCTCAAAAGTGATCAACGTTTCGTTTTCAGAGTCTCTTTTGACAATCTCTTCGAGAGCTGTTTTCAGTCATTAACAGAGCTGTTCTGAAAGTGTCCAAGCGGCCTGTTCTGAGAGTGGACTGTTTTTTGCATTCGTTCTCAAGTTCTATCAGTGTTGTTTTCTGCTTTTCTGGAGCACATTTTGACTTGTTGCTGAATGCTCCTATAATGTAACTCTAAATGACAATCAGAGCAACTTGAATTGCGTGTGTGCAGCCTTTTGCTCAAAAGTGATCAACGTTTCGTTTTCGGAGTCTCTTTTGACAATCTCTTCGAGAGCTGTTTTCAGTCATTAACAGAGCTGTTCTGAAAGTGTCCAAGCGGCCTGTTCTTAGAGTGGACTGTTTTTTGCATTCGTTCTCAAGTTATATCAAACTATCAAAGTGTTGTTTTCTGCCTTTCACGAGCACATTTTGACTTGTTGTTGAATAATCCTATAATGTAACTCTAAATGACAATCAGAGCAACTTGAATTGCGTGTGTGCAGCCTTTTGCTCAAAAGTGATCAACGTTTCGTTTTCGGAGTCTCTTTTGACAATCTCTTCGAGAGCTGTTTTCAGTCATTAACAGAGCTGTTCTGAAAGTGTCCAAGCGGCCTATTCTTAGAGTGGACTGTTTTTTGCATTCGTTCTCAAGTTATATCAAACTATCAAAGTGTTGTTTTCTGCCTTTCACGAGCACATTTTGACTTGTTGTTGAATAATCCTATAATGTAACTCTAAATGACAATCAGAGCAACTTGAATTGCGTGTGTGCAGCATTTTGCTCAAAAGTGATCAACGTTTCGTTTTCGGAGTCTCTTTTGACAATCTCTTCGAGAGCTGTTTTCAGTCATTAACAGAGCTGTTCTGAAAGTGTCCAAGCGGCCTGTTCTTAGAGTGGACTGTTTTTTGCATTCGTTCTCAAGTTATATCAAACTATCAAAGTGTTGTTTTCTGCCTTTCACGAGCACATTTTAACTTGTTGTTGAATAATCCTATAATGTAACTCTAAATGACAATCAGAGCAACTTGAATTGCGTGTGTGCAGCCTTTTGCTCAAAAGTGATCAACGTTTCGTTTTCGGAGTCTCTTTTGACAATCTCTTCGAGAGCTGTTTTCAGTCATTAACAGAGCTGTTCTGAAAGTGTCCAAGCGGCCTGTTCTTAGAGTGGACTGTTTTTTGCATTCGTTCTCAAGTTATATCAAACTATCAAAGTGTTGTTTTCTGCCTTTCACGAGCACATTTTAACTTGTTGTTGAATAATCCTATAATGTAACTTTAAATGACAATCAGAGCAACTTGAATTGCGTGTGTGCAGCCTTTTGCTCAAAAGTGATCAACGTTTCGTTTTCAGAGTCTCTTTTGACAATCTCTTCGAGAGCTGTTTTCAGTCATTAACAGAGCTGTTCTGAAAGTGTCCAAGCGGCCTGTTCTTAGAGTGGACTGTTTTTTGCATTCGTTCTCAAGTTATATCAAACTATCAAAGTGTTGTTTTCTGCCTTTCACGAGCACATTTTGACTTGTTGTTGAATAATCCTATAATGTAACTCTAAATGACAATCAGAGCAACTTGAATTGCGTGTGTGCAGCCTTTTGCTCAAAAGTGATCAACGTTTCGTTTTCGGAGTCTCTTTTGACAATCTCTTCGAGAGCTGTTTTCAGTCATTAACAGAGCTGTTCTGAAAGTGTCCAAGCGGCCTATTCTTAGAGTGGACTGTTTTTTGCATTCGTTCTCAAGTTATATCAAACTATCAAAGTGTTGTTTTCTGCCTTTCACGAGCACATTTTGACTTGTTGTTGAATAATCCTATAATGTAACTCTAAATGACAATCAGAGCAACTTGAATTGCGTGTGTGCAGCATTTTGCTCAAAAGTGATCAACGTTTCGTTTTCGGAGTCTCTTTTGACAATCTCTTCGAGAGCTGTTTTCAGTCATTAACAGAGCTGTTCTGAAAGTGTCCAAGCGGCCTGTTCTTAGAGTGGACTGTTTTTTGCATTCGTTCTCAAGTTATATCAAACTATCAAAGTGTTGTTTTCTGCCTTTCACGAGCACATTTTAACTTGTTGTTGAATAATCCTATAATGTAACTCTAAATGACAATCAGAGCAACTTGAATTGCGTGTGTGCAGCCTTTTGCTCAAAAGTGATCAACGTTTCGTTTTCGGAGTCTCTTTTGACAATCTCTTCGAGAGCTGTTTTCAGTCATTAACAGAGCTGTTCTGAAAGTGTCCAAGCGGCCTGTTCTTAGAGTGGACTGTTTTTTGCATTCGTTCTCAAGTTATATCAAACTATCAAAGTGTTGTTTTCTGCCTTTCACGAGCACATTTTAACTTGTTGTTGAATAATCCTATAATGTAACTTTAAATGACAATCAGAGCAACTTGAATTGCGTGTGTGCAGCCTTTTGCTCAAAAGTGATCAACGTTTCGTTTTCGGAGTCTCTTTTGACAATCTCTTCGAGAGCTGTTTTCAGTCATTAACAGAGCTGTTCTGAAAGTGTCCAAGCGGCCTGTTCTTAGAGTGGAGTGTTTTTTGCATTCGTTCTCAAGTTATATCAAACTATCAAAGTGTTGTTTTCTGCCTTTCACGAGCACATTTTGACTTGTTGTTGAATAATCCTATAATGTAACTCTAAATGACAATCAGAGCAACTTGAATTGCATGTGTGCAGCCTTTTGCTCAAAAGTGATCAACGTTTCGTTTTCGGAGTCTCTTTTGACAATCTCTTCGAGAGCTGTTTTCAGTCATTAACAGAGCTGTTCTGAAAGTGTCCAAGCGGCCTGTTCTGAGAGTGGACTGTTTTTTGCATTCGTTCTCAAGTTCTATCAGAGTTGTTTTCTGCTTTTCTGGAGCACATTTTGACTTGTTGTTGAATAATCCTATAATGTAACTCTAAATGACAATCAGAGCAACTTGAATTGCGTGTGTGCAGCCTTTTGCTCAAAAGTGATCAACGCTTCGTTTTCGGAGTCTCTTTTGACAATCTCTTCGAGAGCTGTTTTCAGTCATTAACAGAGCTGTTCTGAAAGTGTCCAAGCGGCCTGTTCTTAGAGTGGACTGTTTTTTGCATTCGTTCTCAAGTTATATCAAACTATCAAAGTGTTGTTTTCTGCCTTTCACGAGCACATTTTGACTTGTTGTTGAATAATCCTATAATGTAACTCTAAATGACAATCAGAGCAACTTGAATTGCGTGTGTGCAGCCTTTTGCTCAAAAGTGATCAACGTTTCGTTTTCAGAGTCTCTTTTGACAATCTCTTCGAGAGCTGTTTTCAGTCATTAACAGAGCTGTTCTGAAAGTGTCCAAGCGGCCTGTTCTTAGAGTGGACTGTTTTTTGCATTCGTTCTCAAGTTATATCAAACTATCAAAGTGTTGTTTTCTGCCTTTCACGAGCACATTTTGACTTGTTGTTGAATAATCCTATAATGTAACTCTAAATGACAATCAGAGCAACTTGAATTGCGTGTGTGCAGCCTTTTGCTCAAAAGTGATCAACGTTTCGTTTTCGGAGTCTCTTTTGACAATCTCTTCGAGAGCTGTTTTCAGTCATTAACAGAGCTGTTCTGAAAGTGTCCAAGCGGCCTGTTCTTAGAGTGGACTGTTTTTTGCATTCGTTCTCAAGTTATATCAAACTATCAAAGTGTTGTTTTCTGCCTTTCACGAGCACATTTTGACTTGTTGTTGAATAATCCTATAATGTAACTCTAAATGACAATCAGAGCAACTTGAATTGCGTGTGTGCAGCCTTTTGCTCAAAAGTGGTCAACGTTTCGTTTTCGGAGTCTCTTTTGACAATCTCTTCGAGAGCTGTTTTCAGTCATTAACAGAGCTGTTCTGAAAGTGTCCAAGCGGCCTGTTCTTAGAGTGGACTGTTTTTTGCATTCGTTCTCAAGTTATATCAAACTATCAAAGTGTTGTTTTCTGCCTTTCACGAGCACATTTTGACTTGTTGTTGAATAATCCTATAATGTAACTCTAAATGACAATCAGTGCAACTTGAATTGCGTGTGTGCAGCCTTTTGCTCAAAAGTGATCAACGTTTCGTTTTCAGAGTCTCTTTTGACAATCTCTTCGAGAGCTGTTTTCAGTCATTAACAGAGCTGTTCTGAAAGTGTCCAAGCGGCCTGTTCTTAGAGTGGACTGTTTTTTGCATTCGTTCTCAAGTTCTATCAGTGTTGTTTTCTGCTTTTCTGGAGCACATTTTGACTTGTTGCTGAATGCTCCTATAATGTAACTCTAAATGACAATCAGAGCAACTTGAATTGCGTGTGTGCAGCCTTTTGCTCAAAAGTGATCAACGTTTCGTTTTCGGAGTCTCTTTTGACAATCTCTTCGAGAGCTGTTTTCAGTCATTAACAGAGCTGTTCTGAAAGTGTCCAAGCGGCCTGTTCTTAGAGTGGAGTGTTTTTTGCATTCGTTCTCAAGTTATATCAAACTATCAAAGTGTTGTTTTCTGCCTTTCACGAGCACATTTTGACTTGTTGTTGAATAATCCTATAATGTAACTCTAAATGACAATCAGAGCAACTTGAATTGCGTGTGTGCAGCCTTTTGCTCAAAAGTGATCAACGTTTCGTTTTCAGAGTCTCTTTTGACAATCTCTTCGAGAGCTGTTTTCAGTCATTAACAGAGCTGTTCTGAAAGTGTCCAAGCGGCCTGTTCTGAGAGTGGACTGTTTTTTGCATTCGTTCTCAAGTTCTATCAGTGTTGTTTTCTGCTTTTCTGGAGCACATTTTGACTTGTTGCTGAATGCTCCTATAATGTAACTCTAAATGACAATCAGAGCAACTTGAATTGCGTGTGTGCAGCCTTTTGCTCAAAAGTGATCAACGTTTCGTTTTCGGAGTCTCTTTTGACAATCTCTTCGAGAGCTGTTTTCAGTCATTAACAGAGCTGTTCTGAAAGTGTCCAAGCGGCCTGTTCTTAGAGTGGACTGTTTTTTGCATTCGTTCTCAAGTTATATCAAACTATCAAAGTGTTGTTTTCTGCCTTTCACGAGCACATTTTGACTTGTTGTTGAATAATCCTATAATGTAACTCTAAATGACAATCAGAGCAACTTGAATTGCGTGTGTGCAGCCTTTTGCTCAAAAGTGATCAACGTTTCGTTTTCAGAGTCTCTTTTGACAATCTCTTCGAGAGCTGTTTTCAGTCATTAACAGAGCTGTTCTGAAAGTGTCCAAGCGGCCTGTTCTTAGAGTGGACTGTTTTTTGCATTCGTTCTCAAGTTATATCAAACTATCAAAGTGTTGTTTTCTGCCTTTCACGAGCACATTTTGACTTGTTGTTGAATAATCCTATAATGTAACTCTAAATGACAATCAGAGCAACTTGAATTGCGTGTGTGCAGCCTTTTGCTCAAAAGTGATCAACGTTTCGTTTTCGGAGTCTCTTTTGACAATCTCTTCGAGAGCTGTTTTCAGTCATTAACAGAGCTGTTCTGAAAGTGTCCAAGCGGCCTATTCTTAGAGTGGACTGTTTTTTGCATTCGTTCTCAAGTTATATCAAACTATCAAAGTGTTGTTTTCTGCCTTTCACGAGCACATTTTGACTTGTTGTTGAATAATCCTATAATGTAACTCTAAATGACAATCAGAGCAACTTGAATTGCGTGTGTGCAGCATTTTGCTCAAAAGTGATCAACGTTTCGTTTTCGGAGTCTCTTTTGACAATCTCTTCGAGAGCTGTTTTCAGTCATTAACAGAGCTGTTCTGAAAGTGTCCAAGCGGCCTGTTCTTAGAGTGGACTGTTTTTTGCATTCGTTCTCAAGTTATATCAAACTATCAAAGTGTTGTTTTCTGCCTTTCACGAGCACATTTTAACTTGTTGTTGAATAATCCTATAATGTAACTTTAAATGACAATCAGAGCAACTTGAATTGCGTGTGTGCAGCCTTTTGCTCAAAAGTGATCAACGTTTCGTTTTCGGAGTCTCTTTTGACAATCTCTTCGAGAGCTGTTTTCAGTCATTAACAGAGCTGTTCTGAAAGTGTCCAAGCGGCCTGTTCTTAGAGTGGAGTGTTTTTTGCATTCGTTCTCAAGTTATATCAAACTATCAAAGTGTTGTTTTCTGCCTTTCACGAGCACATTTTGACTTGTTGTTGAATAATCCTATAATGTAACTCTAAATGACAATCAGAGCAACTTGAATTGCGTGTGTGCAGCCTTTTGCTCAAAAGTGATCAACGTTTCGTTTTCAGAGTCTCTTTTGACAATCTCTTCGAGAGCTGTTTTCAGTCATTAACAGAGCTGTTCTGAAAGTGTCCAAGCGGCCTGTTCTTAGAGTGGACTGTTTTTTGCATTCGTTCTCAAGTTATATCAAACTATCAAAGTGTTGTTTTCTGCCTTTCACGAGCACATTTTGACTTGTTGTTGAATAATCCTATAATGTAACTCTAAATGACAATCAGAGCAACTTGAATTGCGTGTGTGCAGCCTTTTGCTCAAAAGTGATCAACGTTTCGTTTTCGGAGTCTCTTTTGACAATCTCTTCGAGAGCTGTTTTCAGTCATTAACAGAGCTGTTCTGAAAGTGTCCAAGCGGCCTGTTCTTAGAGTGGACTGTTTTTTGCATTCGTTCTCAAGTTATATCAAACTATCAAAGTGTTGTTTTCTGCCTTTCACGAGCACATTTTGACTTGTTGTTGAATAATCCTATAATGTTACTCTAAATGACAATCAGAGCAACTTGAATTGCGTGTGTGCAGCCTTTTGCTCAAAAGTAATCAACGTTTCGTTTTCAGAGTCTCTTTTGACAATCTCTTCGAGAGCTGTTTTCAGTCATTAACAGAGCTGTTCTGAAAGTGTCCAAGCGGCCTGTTCTGAGAGTGGACTGTTTTTGCATTCGTTCTCAAGTTCTATCAGTGTTGTTTTCTGCTTTTCTGGAGCACATTTTGACTTGTTGCTGAATGCTCCTATAATGTAACTCTAAATGACAATCAGAGCAACTTGAATTGCGTGTGTGCAGCCTTTTGCTCAAAAGTGATCAACGTTTCGTTTTCGGAGTCTCTTTTGACAATCTCTTCGAGAGCTGTTTTCAGTCATTAACAGAGCTGTTCTGAAAGTGTCCAAGCGGCCTGTTCTTAGAGTGGACTGTTTTTTGCATTCGTTCTCAAGTTATATCAAACTATCAAAGTGTTGTTTTCTGCCGTTCACGAGCACATTTTGACTTGTTGTTGAATAATCCTATAATGTAACTCTAAATGACAATCAGAGCAACTTGAATTGCGTGTGTGCAGCCTTTTGCTCAAAAGTGATCAACGTTTCGTTTTCGGAGTCTCTTTTGACAATCTCTTCGAGAGCTGTTTTCAGTCATTAACAGAGCTGTTCTGAAAGTGTCCAAGCGGCCTGTTCTGAGAGTGGACTGTTTTTTGCATTCGTTCTCAAGTTCTATCAGTGTTGTTTTCTGCTTTTCTGGAGCACATTTTGACTTGTTGCTGAATGCTCCTATAATGTAACTCTAAATGACAATCAGAGCAACTTGAATTGCGTGTGTGCAGCCTTTTGCTCAAAAGTGATCAACGTTTCGTTTTCGGAGTCTCTTTTGACAATCTCTTCGAGAGCTGTTTTCAGTCATTAACAGAGCTGTTCTGAAAGTGTCCAAGCGGCCTGTTCTTAGAGTGGACTGTTTTTTGCATTCGTTCTCAAGTTATATCAAACTATCAAAGTGTTGTTTTCTGCCGTTCACGAGCACATTTTGACTTGTTGTTGAATAATCCTATAATGTAACTCTAAATGACAATCAGAGCAACTTGAATTGCGTGTGTGCAGCCTTTTGCTCAAAAGTGATCAACGTTTCGTTTTCGGAGTCTCTTTTGACAATCTCTTCGAGAGCTGTTTTCAGTCATTAACAGAGCTGTTCTGAAAGTGTCCAAGCGGCCTGTTCTTAGAGTGGAGTGTTTTTTGCATTCGTTCTCAAGTTATATCAAACTATCAAAGTGTTGTTTTCTGCCTTTCACGAGCACATTTTGGCTTGTTGTTGAATAATCCTATAATGTAACTCTAAATGACAATCAGAGCAACTTGAATTGCGTGTGTGCAGCCTTTTGCTCAAAAGTGATCAACGTTTCGTTTTCGGAGTCTCTTTTGACAATCTCTTCGAGAGCTGTTTTCAGTCATTAACAGAGCTGTTCTGAAAGTGTCCAAGCGGCCTATTCTTAGAGTGGACTGTTTTTTGCATTCGTTCTCAAGTTATATCAAACTATCAAAGTGTTGTTTTCTGCCTTTCACGAGCACATTTTGACTTGTTGTTGAATAATCCTATAATGTAACTCTAAATGACAATCAGAGCAACTTGAATTGCGTGTGTGCAGCATTTTGCTCAAAAGTGATCAACGTTTCGTTTTCGGAGTCTCTTTTGACAATCTCTTCGAGAGCTGTTTTCAGTCATTAACAGAGCTGTTCTGAAAGTGTCCAAGCGGCCTGTTCTTAGAGTGGACTGTTTTTTGCATTCGTTCTCAAGTTATATCAAACTATCAAAGTGTTGTTTTCTGCCTTTCACGAGCACATTTTGACTTGTTGTTGAATAATCCTATAATGTAACTCTAAATGACAATCAGAGCAACTTGAATTGCGTGTGTGCAGCATTTTGCTCAAAAGTGATCAACGTTTCGTTTTCGGAGTCTCTTTTGACAATCTCTTCGAGAGCTGTTTTCAGTCATTAACAGAGCTGTTCTGAAAGTGTCCAAGCGGCCTGTTCTTAGAGTGGACTGTTTTTTGCATTCGTTCTCAAGTTATATCAAACTATCAAAGTGTTGTTTTCTGCCTTTCACGAGCACATTTTAACTTGTTGTTGAATAATCCTATAATGTAACTTTAAATGACAATCAGAGCAACTTGAATTGCGTGTGTGCAGCCTTTTGCTCAAAAGTGATCAACGTTTCGTTTTCGGAGTCTCTTTTGACAATCTCTTCGAGAGCTGTTTTCAGTCATTAACAGAGCTGTTCTGAAAGTGTCCAAGCGGCCTGTTCTTAGAGTGGAGTGTTTTTTGCATTCGTTCTCAAGTTATATCAAACTATCAAAGTGTTGTTTTCTGCCTTTCACGAGCACATTTTGACTTGTTGTTGAATAATCCTATAATGTAACTCTAAATGACAATCAGAGCAACTTGAATTGCGTGTGTGCAGCCTTTTGCTCAAAAGTGATCAACGTTTCGTTTTCAGAGTCTCTTTTGACAATCTCTTCGAGAGCTGTTTTCAGTCATTAACAGAGCTGTTCTGAAAGTGTCCAAGCGGCCTGTTCTTAGAGTGGACTGTTTTTTGCATTCGTTCTCAAGTTATATCAAACTATCAAAGTGTTGTTTTCTGCCTTTCACGAGCACATTTTGACTTGTTGTTGAATAATCCTATAATGTAACTCTAAATGACAATCAGAGCAACTTGAATTGCGTGTGTGCAGCCTTTTGCTCAAAAGTGATCAACGTTTCGTTTTCGGAGTCTCTTTTGACAATCTCTTCGAGAGCTGTTTTCAGTCATTAACAGAGCTGTTCTGAAAGTGTCCAAGCGGCCTGTTCTTAGAGTGGACTGTTTTTTGCATTCGTTCTCAAGTTATATCAAACTATCAAAGTGTTGTTTTCTGCCTTTCACGAGCACATTTTGACTTGTTGTTGAATAATCCTATAATGTTACTCTAAATGACAATCAGAGCAACTTGAATTGCGTGTGTGCAGCCTTTTGCTCAAAAGTAATCAACGTTTCGTTTTCAGAGTCTCTTTTGACAATCTCTTCGAGAGCTGTTTTCAGTCATTAACAGAGCTGTTCTGAAAGTGTCCAAGCGGCCTGTTCTGAGAGTGGACTGTTTTTGCATTCGTTCTCAAGTTCTATCAGTGTTGTTTTCTGCTTTTCTGGAGCACATTTTGACTTGTTGCTGAATGCTCCTATAATGTAACTCTAAATGACAATCAGAGCAACTTGAATTGCGTGTGTGCAGCCTTTTGCTCAAAAGTGATCAACGTTTCGTTTTCGGAGTCTCTTTTGACAATCTCTTCGAGAGCTGTTTTCAGTCATTAACAGAGCTGTTCTGAAAGTGTCCAAGCGGCCTGTTCTTAGAGTGGACTGTTTTTTGCATTCGTTCTCAAGTTATATCAAACTATCAAAGTGTTGTTTTCTGCCGTTCACGAGCACATTTTGACTTGTTGTTGAATAATCCTATAATGTAACCAGGGTTCGAGTTATAAGCTGAACTCTGTGGGGGTCTCCAAAATAACAGTGCGAAATGTTCTCATGCACGCGCGAATCATGCCCACACAGCGATGGGACTTACAAGTTTTAATTAGCTATAGGCAGTAGCGGATTAAGGTGGTCAGTGGCCCTAGGCTACTCCTTTGTGTGAGGACCCCCCTGCCCCCATACACAAGCCTCCCCCCTCCCCAAAATATACAACTCACGAGCACCCTGCACACACACACCACTCATAATGCTTTACCATAAAACACTTAAACACTTTAATAACACAATAACACAACAGTGTTAATAATGCAAAGAATTAAAAAAAGGTTCAGTGCATTCAGTTCTGTCTCTATTGCTCTCCTCTCCCGTTGTCTCTCTGTTACTGTCCTGTTGTCTGTCTCTCTGTTGCTGTCCTGTTGTCCGTCTCTCTGTTGCTCCCCTCAGCTCTAAATGACAGAAATGAATTAGCTAATTAGTTGGCATGTAAACATATAGTTAGGGTTGGGTACAGTTTGGGTTTTATTCGATACCGGTGACAAATCGATACTTTAACAACGGTACCGGTACCGAAACATCATCCTCATCCTCAAATCCCAACATATCCTGACGCTACAGCTGCAGGCTACTCATTTCACCACATCAACAGCCCCACATGAAACAACAGCTATAAAAGCGATAGTCACACATGTATCTCGGCCAATAATTGTGTTATTTTTGCTATACAGAAGGAGCGAAAAATACATTAGGTTAGTACACTAGGTTAGTAAAAAGTAAAAGCCACCGTACCTTTACGGAGACAAGATAGACCAAAGTGGTCTGTTTTCAGTAGGCTGCGGTCGCGGTCCTAACCCATGATGCTGACGTCCGATGTCCTTTCTTTATCCAAGATTGGATGAACGGGAGAGGGTCAAATTTGTCTTTGATAAAAACCCGAAATTTTCTAGGCTTGATGACCCGGTCGGCAGCAGTGGCCTTTTTTTGGGCGGCATGGTAGCTACTACTGTATGTATATACTCCTGTATAGCTAATGAATGAATGTTTGCTTCTCAATAATAGGCTAGGTGCACGATCTCACTACTTCCTGAAAGGCAACTGGTGTCTCACTCTATTGGTTTAATTGATTAATCAGCTGTGCACTGTGTGTTCCAACGGTTTACCGCACAGCTGATTAATCAAACGTTTGCTGTTGCACAATATTCTACTGCGCCCCATGGTGTCTTGGTGGTGAAGTGCAGGCAGTCAAAGGCATACTGTCATTCACAGGAGATTAATGGTGCGCGTAGTTCTTTTGGAAAACGTGTTTATTTTACAATATTTATAATATAAATTAAATAATATTCATTACATTGACATTTTGATCAAATAATAGTTGTGGTAATGTATTATTAGCGACCCCCACAGATTTTTGATTTTACTGCCTTCATGGGAGCTCAGAGAGCCTCAGACCATCTCTATGGGAGCTCAGCTCCCATTGGCTCCCACATAACTCGAACCCTGAATGTAACTCTAAATGACAATCAGAGCAACTTGAATTGCGTGTGTGCAGCCTTTTGCTCAAAAGTGATCAACGTTTCGTTTTCGGAGTCTCTTTTGACAATCTCTTCGAGAGCTGTTTTCAGTCATTAACAGAGCTGTTCTGAAAGTGTCCAAGCGGCCTGTTCTGAGAGTGGACTGTTTTTTGCATTCGTTCTCAAGTTCTATCAGTGTTGTTTTCTGCTTTTCTGGAGCACATTTTGACTTGTTGCTGAATGCTCCTATAATGTAACTCTAAATGACAATCAGAGCAACTTGAATTGCGTGTGTGCAGCCTTTTGCTCAAAAGTGATCAACGTTTCGTTTTCGGAGTCTCTTTTGACAATCTCTTCGAGAGCTGTTTTCAGTCATTAACAGAGCTGTTCTGAAAGTGTCCAAGCGGCCTGTTCTTAGAGTGGACTGTTTTTTGCATTCGTTCTCAAGTTATATCAAACTATCAAAGTGTTGTTTTCTGCCGTTCACGAGCACATTTTGACTTGTTGTTGAATAATCCTATAATGTAACTCTAAATGACAATCAGAGCAACTTGAATTGCGTGTGTGCAGCCTTTTGCTCAAAAGTGATCAACGTTTCGTTTTCGGAGTCTCTTTTGACAATCTCTTCGAGAGCTGTTTTCAGTCATTAACAGAGCTGTTCTGAAAGTGTCCAAGCGGCCTGTTCTTAGAGTGGAGTGTTTTTTGCATTCGTTCTCAAGTTATATCAAACTATCAAAGTGTTGTTTTCTGCCTTTCACGAGCACATTTTGGCTTGTTGTTGAATAATCCTATAATGTAACTCTAAATGACAATCAGAGCAACTTGAATTGCGTGTGTGCAGCCTTTTGCTCAAAAGTGATCAACGTTTCGTTTTCGGAGTCTCTTTTGACAATCTCTTCGAGAGCTGTTTTCAGTCATTAACAGAGCTGTTCTGAAAGTGTCCAAGCGGCCTATTCTTAGAGTGGACTGTTTTTTGCATTCGTTCTCAAGTTATATCAAACTATCAAAGTGTTGTTTTCTGCCTTTCACGAGCACATTTTGACTTGTTGTTGAATAATCCTATAATGTAACTCTAAATGACAATCAGAGCAACTTGAATTGCGTGTGTGCAGCATTTTGCTCAAAAGTGATCAACGTTTCGTTTTCGGAGTCTCTTTTGACAATCTCTTCGAGAGCTGTTTTCAGTCATTAACAGAGCTGTTCTGAAAGTGTCCAAGCGGCCTGTTCTTAGAGTGGACTGTTTTTTGCATTCGTTCTCAAGTTATATCAAACTATCAAAGTGTTGTTTTCTGCCTTTCACGAGCACATTTTGACTTGTTGTTGAATAATCCTATAATGTAACTCTAAATGACAATCAGAGCAACTTGAATTGCGTGTGTGCAGCATTTTGCTCAAAAGTGATCAACGTTTCGTTTTCGGAGTCTCTTTTGACAATCTCTTCGAGAGCTGTTTTCAGTCATTAACAGAGCTGTTCTGAAAGTGTCCAAGCGGCCTGTTCTTAGAGTGGACTGTTTTTTGCATTCGTTCTCAAGTTATATCAAACTATCAAAGTGTTGTTTTCTGCCTTTCACGAGCACATTTTAACTTGTTGTTGAATAATCCTATAATGTAACTTTAAATGACAATCAGAGCAACTTGAATTGCGTGTGTGCAGCCTTTTGCTCAAAAGTGATCAACGTTTCGTTTTCGGAGTCTCTTTTGACAATCTCTTCGAGAGCTGTTTTCAGTCATTAACAGAGCTGTTCTGAAAGTGTCCAAGCGGCCTGTTCTTAGAGTGGAGTGTTTTTTGCATTCGTTCTCAAGTTATATCAAACTATCAAAGTGTTGTTTTCTGCCTTTCACGAGCACATTTTGACTTGTTGTTGAATAATCCTATAATGTAACTCTAAATGACAATCAGAGCAACTTGAATTGCGTGTGTGCAGCCTTTTGCTCAAAAGTGATCAACGTTTCGTTTTCAGAGTCTCTTTTGACAATCTCTTCGAGAGCTGTTTTCAGTCATTAACAGAGCTGTTCTGAAAGTGTCCAAGCGGCCTGTTCTTAGAGTGGACTGTTTTTTGCATTCGTTCTCAAGTTATATCAAACTATCAAAGTGTTGTTTTCTGCCTTTCACGAGCACATTTTGACTTGTTGTTGAATAATCCTATAATGTAACTCTAAATGACAATCAGAGCAACTTGAATTGCGTGTGTGCAGCCTTTTGCTCAAAAGTGATCAACGTTTCGTTTTCGGAGTCTCTTTTGACAATCTCTTCGAGAGCTGTTTTCAGTCATTAACAGAGCTGTTCTGAAAGTGTCCAAGCGGCCTGTTCTTAGAGTGGACTGTTTTTTGCATTCGTTCTCAAGTTATATCAAACTATCAAAGTGTTGTTTTCTGCCTTTCACGAGCACATTTTGACTTGTTGTTGAATAATCCTATAATGTTACTCTAAATGACAATCAGAGCAACTTGAATTGCGTGTGTGCAGCCTTTTGCTCAAAAGTAATCAACGTTTCGTTTTCAGAGTCTCTTTTGACAATCTCTTCGAGAGCTGTTTTCAGTCATTAACAGAGCTGTTCTGAAAGTGTCCAAGCGGCCTGTTCTGAGAGTGGACTGTTTTTGCATTCGTTCTCAAGTTCTATCAGTGTTGTTTTCTGCTTTTCTGGAGCACATTTTGACTTGTTGCTGAATGCTCCTATAATGTAACTCTAAATGACAATCAGAGCAACTTGAATTGCGTGTGTGCAGCCTTTTGCTCAAAAGTGATCAACGTTTCGTTTTCGGAGTCTCTTTTGACAATCTCTTCGAGAGCTGTTTTCAGTCATTAACAGAGCTGTTCTGAAAGTGTCCAAGCGGCCTGTTCTTAGAGTGGACTGTTTTTTGCATTCGTTCTCAAGTTATATCAAACTATCAAAGTGTTGTTTTCTGCCGTTCACGAGCACATTTTGACTTGTTGTTGAATAATCCTATAATGTAACTCTAAATGACAATCAGAGCAACTTGAATTGCGTGTGTGCAGCCTTTTGCTCAAAAGTGATCAACGTTTCGTTTTCAGAGTCTCTTTTGACAATCTCTTCGAGAGCTGTTTTCAGTCATTAACAGAGCTGTTCTGAAAGTGTCCAAGCGGCCTGTTCTTAGAGTGGACTGTTTTTTGCATTCGTTCTCAAGTTATATCAAACTATCAAAGTGTTGTTTTCTGCCTTTCACGAGCACATTTTGACTTGTTGTTGAATAATCCTATAATGTAACTCTAAATGACAATCAGAGCAACTTGAATTGCGTGTGTGCAGCCTTTTGCTCAAAAGTGATCAACGTTTCGTTTTCGGAGTCTCTTTTGACAATCTCTTCGAGAGCTGTTTTCAGTCATTAACAGAGCTGTTCTGAAAGTGTCCAAGCGGCCTGTTCTTAGAGTGGACTGTTTTTTGCATTCGTTCTCAAGTTATATCAAACTATCAAAGTGTTGTTTTCTGCCTTTCACGAGCACATTTTGACTTGTTGTTGAATAATCCTATAATGTTACTCTAAATGACAATCAGAGCAACTTGAATTGCGTGTGTGCAGCCTTTTGCTCAAAAGTAATCAACGTTTCGTTTTCAGAGTCTCTTTTGACAATCTCTTCGAGAGCTGTTTTCAGTCATTAACAGAGCTGTTCTGAAAGTGTCCAAGCGGCCTGTTCTGAGAGTGGACTGTTTTTGCATTCGTTCTCAAGTTCTATCAGTGTTGTTTTCTGCTTTTCTGGAGCACATTTTGACTTGTTGCTGAATGCTCCTATAATGTAACTCTAAATGACAATCAGAGCAACTTGAATTGCGTGTGTGCAGCCTTTTGCTCAAAAGTGATCAACGTTTCGTTTTCGGAGTCTCTTTTGACAATCTCTTCGAGAGCTGTTTTCAGTCATTAACAGAGCTGTTCTGAAAGTGTCCAAGCGGCCTGTTCTTAGAGTGGACTGTTTTTTGCATTCGTTCTCAAGTTATATCAAACTATCAAAGTGTTGTTTTCTGCCGTTCACGAGCACATTTTGACTTGTTGTTGAATAATCCTATAATGTAACTCTAAATGACAATCAGAGCAACTTGAATTGCGTGTGTGCAGCCTTTTGCTCAAAAGTGATCAACGTTTCGTTTTCGGAGTCTCTTTTGACAATCTCTTCGAGAGCTGTTTTCAGTCATTAACAGAGCTGTTCTGAAAGTGTCCAAGCGGCCTGTTCTGAGAGTGGACTGTTTTTTGCATTCGTTCTCAAGTTCTATCAGTGTTGTTTTCTGCTTTTCTGGAGCACATTTTGACTTGTTGCTGAATGCTCCTATAATGTAACTCTAAATGACAATCAGAGCAACTTGAATTGCGTGTGTGCAGCCTTTTGCTCAAAAGTGATCAACGTTTCGTTTTCGGAGTCTCTTTTGACAATCTCTTCGAGAGCTGTTTTCAGTCATTAACAGAGCTGTTCTGAAAGTGTCCAAGCGGCCTGTTCTTAGAGTGGACTGTTTTTTGCATTCGTTCTCAAGTTATATCAAACTATCAAAGTGTTGTTTTCTGCCGTTCACGAGCACATTTTGACTTGTTGTTGAATAATCCTATAATGTAACTCTAAATGACAATCAGAGCAACTTGAATTGCGTGTGTGCAGCCTTTTGCTCAAAAGTGATCAACGTTTCGTTTTCGGAGTCTCTTTTGACAATCTCTTCGAGAGCTGTTTTCAGTCATTAACAGAGCTGTTCTGAAAGTGTCCAAGCGGCCTGTTCTTAGAGTGGAGTGTTTTTTGCATTCGTTCTCAAGTTATATCAAACTATCAAAGTGTTGTTTTCTGCCTTTCACGAGCACATTTTGGCTTGTTGTTGAATAATCCTATAATGTAACTCTAAATGACAATCAGAGCAACTTGAATTGCGTGTGTGCAGCCTTTTGCTCAAAAGTGATCAACGTTTCGTTTTCGGAGTCTCTTTTGACAATCTCTTCGAGAGCTGTTTTCAGTCATTAACAGAGCTGTTCTGAAAGTGTCCAAGCGGCCTATTCTTAGAGTGGACTGTTTTTTGCATTCGTTCTCAAGTTATATCAAACTATCAAAGTGTTGTTTTCTGCCTTTCACGAGCACATTTTGACTTGTTGTTGAATAATCCTATAATGTAACTCTAAATGACAATCAGAGCAACTTGAATTGCGTGTGTGCAGCATTTTGCTCAAAAGTGATCAACGTTTCGTTTTCGGAGTCTCTTTTGACAATCTCTTCGAGAGCTGTTTTCAGTCATTAACAGAGCTGTTCTGAAAGTGTCCAAGCGGCCTGTTCTTAGAGTGGACTGTTTTTTGCATTCGTTCTCAAGTTATATCAAACTATCAAAGTGTTGTTTTCTGCCTTTCACGAGCACATTTTGACTTGTTGTTGAATAATCCTATAATGTAACTCTAAATGACAATCAGAGCAACTTGAATTGCGTGTGTGCAGCATTTTGCTCAAAAGTGATCAACGTTTCGTTTTCGGAGTCTCTTTTGACAATCTCTTCGAGAGCTGTTTTCAGTCATTAACAGAGCTGTTCTGAAAGTGTCCAAGCGGCCTGTTCTTAGAGTGGACTGTTTTTTGCATTCGTTCTCAAGTTATATCAAACTATCAAAGTGTTGTTTTCTGCCTTTCACGAGCACATTTTAACTTGTTGTTGAATAATCCTATAATGTAACTTTAAATGACAATCAGAGCAACTTGAATTGCGTGTGTGCAGCCTTTTGCTCAAAAGTGATCAACGTTTCGTTTTCGGAGTCTCTTTTGACAATCTCTTCGAGAGCTGTTTTCAGTCATTAACAGAGCTGTTCTGAAAGTGTCCAAGCGGCCTGTTCTTAGAGTGGAGTGTTTTTTGCATTCGTTCTCAAGTTATATCAAACTATCAAAGTGTTGTTTTCTGCCTTTCACGAGCACATTTTGACTTGTTGTTGAATAATCCTATAATGTAACTCTAAATGACAATCAGAGCAACTTGAATTGCGTGTGTGCAGCCTTTTGCTCAAAAGTGATCAACGTTTCGTTTTCAGAGTCTCTTTTGACAATCTCTTCGAGAGCTGTTTTCAGTCATTAACAGAGCTGTTCTGAAAGTGTCCAAGCGGCCTGTTCTTAGAGTGGACTGTTTTTTGCATTCGTTCTCAAGTTATATCAAACTATCAAAGTGTTGTTTTCTGCCTTTCACGAGCACATTTTGACTTGTTGTTGAATAATCCTATAATGTAACTCTAAATGACAATCAGAGCAACTTGAATTGCGTGTGTGCAGCCTTTTGCTCAAAAGTGATCAACGTTTCGTTTTCGGAGTCTCTTTTGACAATCTCTTCGAGAGCTGTTTTCAGTCATTAACAGAGCTGTTCTGAAAGTGTCCAAGCGGCCTGTTCTTAGAGTGGACTGTTTTTTGCATTCGTTCTCAAGTTATATCAAACTATCAAAGTGTTGTTTTCTGCCTTTCACGAGCACATTTTGACTTGTTGTTGAATAATCCTATAATGTTACTCTAAATGACAATCAGAGCAACTTGAATTGCGTGTGTGCAGCCTTTTGCTCAAAAGTAATCAACGTTTCGTTTTCAGAGTCTCTTTTGACAATCTCTTCGAGAGCTGTTTTCAGTCATTAACAGAGCTGTTCTGAAAGTGTCCAAGCGGCCTGTTCTGAGAGTGGACTGTTTTTGCATTCGTTCTCAAGTTCTATCAGTGTTGTTTTCTGCTTTTCTGGAGCACATTTTGACTTGTTGCTGAATGCTCCTATAATGTAACTCTAAATGACAATCAGAGCAACTTGAATTGCGTGTGTGCAGCCTTTTGCTCAAAAGTGATCAACGTTTCGTTTTCGGAGTCTCTTTTGACAATCTCTTCGAGAGCTGTTTTCAGTCATTAACAGAGCTGTTCTGAAAGTGTCCAAGCGGCCTGTTCTTAGAGTGGACTGTTTTTTGCATTCGTTCTCAAGTTATATCAAACTATCAAAGTGTTGTTTTCTGCCGTTCACGAGCACATTTTGACTTGTTGTTGAATAATCCTATAATGTAACTCTAAATGACAATCAGAGCAACTTGAATTGCGTGTGTGCAGCATTTTGCTCAAAAGTGATCAACGTTTCGTTTTCGGAGTCTCTTTTGACAATCTCTTCGAGAGCTGTTTTCAGTCATTAACAGAGCTGTTCTGAAAGTGTCCAAGCGGCCTGTTCTGAGAGTGGACTGTTTTTTGCATTCGTTCTCAAGTTATATCAAACTATCAAAGTGTTGTTTTCTGCCTTTCACGAGCACATTTTAACTTGTTGTTGAATAATCCTATAATGTAACTTTAAATGACAATCAGAGCAACTTGAATTGCGTGTGTGCAGCCTTTTGCTCAAAAGTGATCAACGTTTCGTTTTCGGAGTCTCTTTTGACAATCTCTTCGAGAGCTGTTTTCAGTCATTAACAGAGCTGTTCTGAAAGTGTCCAAGCGGCCTGTTCTTAGAGTGGAGTGTTTTTTGCATTCGTTCTCAAGTTATATCAAACTATCAAAGTGTTGTTTTCTGCCTTTCACGAGCACATTTTGACTTGTTGTTGAATAATCCTATAATGTAACTCTAAATGACAATCAGAGCAACTTGAATTGCGTGTGTGCAGCCTTTTGCTCAAAAGTGATCAACGTTTCGTTTTCAGAGTCTCTTTTGACAATCTCTTCGAGAGCTGTTTTCAGTCATTAACAGAGCTGTTCTGAAAGTGTCCAAGCGGCCTGTTCTTAGAGTGGACTGTTTTTTGCATTCGTTCTCAAGTTATATCAAACTATCAAAGTGTTGTTTTCTGCCTTTCACGAGCACATTTTGACTTGTTGTTGAATAATCCTATAATGTAACTCTAAATGACAATCAGAGCAACTTGAATTGCGTGTGTGCAGCCTTTTGCTCAAAAGTGATCAACGTTTCGTTTTCGGAGTCTCTTTTGACAATCTCTTCGAGAGCTGTTTTCAGTCATTAACAGAGCTGTTCTGAAAGTGTCCAAGCGGCCTGTTCTTAGAGTGGACTGTTTTTTGCATTCGTTCTCAAGTTATATCAAACTATCAAAGTGTTGTTTTCTGCCTTTCACGAGCACATTTTGACTTGTTGTTGAATAATCCTATAATGTTACTCTAAATGACAATCAGAGCAACTTGAATTGCGTGTGTGCAGCCTTTTGCTCAAAAGTAATCAACGTTTCGTTTTCAGAGTCTCTTTTGACAATCTCTTCGAGAGCTGTTTTCAGTCATTAACAGAGCTGTTCTGAAAGTGTCCAAGCGGCCTGTTCTGAGAGTGGACTGTTTTTGCATTCGTTCTCAAGTTCTATCAGTGTTGTTTTCTGCTTTTCTGGAGCACATTTTGACTTGTTGCTGAATGCTCCTATAATGTAACTCTAAATGACAATCAGAGCAACTTGAATTGCGTGTGTGCAGCCTTTTGCTCAAAAGTGATCAACGTTTCGTTTTCGGAGTCTCTTTTGACAATCTCTTCGAGAGCTGTTTTCAGTCATTAACAGAGCTGTTCTGAAAGTGTCCAAGCGGCCTGTTCTTAGAGTGGACTGTTTTTTGCATTCGTTCTCAAGTTATATCAAACTATCAAAGTGTTGTTTTCTGCCGTTCACGAGCACATTTTGACTTGTTGTTGAATAATCCTATAATGTAACTCTAAATGACAATCAGAGCAACTTGAATTGCGTGTGTGCAGCATTTTGCTCAAAAGTGATCAACGTTTCGTTTTCGGAGTCTCTTTTGACAATCTCTTCGAGAGCTGTTTTCAGTCATTAACAGAGCTGTTCTGAAAGTGTCCAAGCGGCCTGTTCTTAGAGTGGACTGTTTTTTGCATTCGTTCTCAAGTTATATCAAACTATCAAAGTGTTGTTTTCTGCCTTTCACGAGCACATTTTAACTTGTTGTTGAATAATCCTATAATGTAACTTTAAATGACAATCAGAGCAACTTGAATTGCGTGTGTGCAGCCTTTTGCTCAAAAGTGATCAACGTTTCGTTTTCGGAGTCTCTTTTGACAATCTCTTCGAGAGCTGTTTTCAGTCATTAACAGAGCTGTTCTGAAAGTGTCCAAGCGGCCTGTTCTTAGAGTGGAGTGTTTTTTGCATTCGTTCTCAAGTTATATCAAACTATCAAAGTGTTGTTTTCTGCCTTTCACGAGCACATTTTGACTTGTTGTTGAATAATCCTATAATGTAACTCTAAATGACAATCAGAGCAACTTGAATTGCGTGTGTGCAGCGTTTTGCTCAAAAGTGATCAACGTTTCGTTTTCAGAGTCTCTTTTGACAATCTCTTCGAGAGCTGTTTTCAGTCATTAACAGAGCTGTTCTGAAAGTGTCCAAGCGGCCTGTTCTTAGAGTGGACTGTTTTTTGCATTCGTTCTCAAGTTATATCAAACTATCAAAGTGTTGTTTTCTGCCTTTCACGAGCACATTTTGACTTGTTGTTGAATAATCCTATAATGTAACTCTAAATGACAATCAGAGCAACTTGAATTGCGTGTGTGCAGCCTTTTGCTCAAAAGTGATCAACGTTTCGTTTTCGGAGTCTCTTTTGACAATCTCTTCGAGAGCTGTTTTCAGTCATTAACAGAGCTGTTCTGAAAGTGTCCAAGCGGCCTGTTCTGAGAGTGGACTGTTTTTGCATTCGTTCTCAAGTTCTATCAGTGTTGTTTTCTGCTTTTCTGGAGCACATTTTGACTTGTTGCTGAATGCTCCTATAATGTAACTCTAAATGACAATCAGAGCAACTTGAATTGCGTGTGTGCAGCCTTTTGCTCAAAAGTGATCAACGTTTCGTTTTCGGAGTCTCTTTTGACAATCTCTTCGAGAGCTGTTTTCAGTCATTAACAGAGCTGTTCTGAAAGTGTCCAAGCGGCCTGTTCTTAGAGTGGACTGTTTTTTGCATTCGTTCTCAAGTTATATCAAACTATCAAAGTGTTGTTTTCTGCCGTTCACGAGCACATTTTGACTTGTTGTTGAATAATCCTATAATGTAACTCTAAATGACAATCAGAGCAACTTGAATTGCGTGTGTGCAGCATTTTGCTCAAAAGTGATCAACGTTTCGTTTTCGGAGTCTCTTTTGACAATCTCTTCGAGAGCTGTTTTCAGTCATTAACAGAGCTGTTCTGAAAGTGTCCAAGCGGCCTGTTCTGAGAGTGGACTGTTTTTTGCATTCGTTCTCAAGTTATATCAAACTATCAAAGTGTTGTTTTCTGCCTTTCACGAGCACATTTTAACTTGTTGTTGAATAATCCTATAATGTAACTTTAAATGACAATCAGAGCAACTTGAATTGCGTGTGTGCAGCCTTTTGCTCAAAAGTGATCAACGTTTCGTTTTCGGAGTCTCTTTTGACAATCTCTTCGAGAGCTGTTTTCAGTCATTAACAGAGCTGTTCTGAAAGTGTCCAAGCGGCCTGTTCTTAGAGTGGACTGTTTTTTGCATTCGTTCTCAAGTTATATCAAACTATCAAAGTGTTGTTTTCTGCCTTTCACGAGCACATTTTGACTTGTTGTTGAATAATCCTATAATGTAACTCTAAATGACAATCAGAGCAACTTGAATTGCGTGTGTGCAGCCTTTTGCTCAAAAGTGATCAACGTTTCGTTTTCGGAGTCTCTTTTGACAATCTCTTCGAGAGCTGTTTTCAGTCATTAACAGAGCTGTTCTGAAAGTGTCCAAGCGGCCTGTTCTTAGAGTGGACTGTTTTTTGCATTCGTTCTCAAGTTATATCAAACTATCAAAGTGTTGTTTTCTGCCTTTCACGAGCACATTTTGACTTGTTGTTGAATAATCCTATAATGTTACTCTAAATGACAATCAGAGCAACTTGAATTGCGTGTGTGCAGCCTTTTGCTCAAAAGTAATCAACGTTTCGTTTTCAGAGTCTCTTTTGACAATCTCTTCGAGAGCTGTTTTCAGTCATTAACAGAGCTGTTCTGAAAGTGTCCAAGCGGCCTGTTCTGAGAGTGGACTGTTTTTGCATTCGTTCTCAAGTTCTATCAGTGTTGTTTTCTGCTTTTCTGGAGCACATTTTGACTTGTTGCTGAATGCTCCTATAATGTAACTCTAAATGACAATCAGAGCAACTTGAATTGCGTGTGTGCAGCCTTTTGCTCAAAAGTGATCAACGTTTCGTTTTCGGAGTCTCTTTTGACAATCTCTTCGAGAGCTGTTTTCAGTCATTAACAGAGCTGTTCTGAAAGTGTCCAAGCGGCCTGTTCTTAGAGTGGACTGTTTTTTGCATTCGTTCTCAAGTTATATCAAACTATCAAAGTGTTGTTTTCTGCCGTTCACGAGCACATTTTGACTTGTTGTTGAATAATCCTATAATGTAACTCTAAATGACAATCAGAGCAACTTGAATTGCGTGTGTGCAGCATTTTGCTCAAAAGTGATCAACGTTTCGTTTTCGGAGTCTCTTTTGACAATCTCTTCGAGAGCTGTTTTCAGTCATTAACAGAGCTGTTCTGAAAGTGTCCAAGCGGCCTGTTCTTAGAGTGGACTGTTTTTTGCATTCGTTCTCAAGTTATATCAAACTATCAAAGTGTTGTTTTCTGCCTTTCACGAGCACATTTTAACTTGTTGTTGAATAATCCTATAATGTAACTTTAAATGACAATCAGAGCAACTTGAATTGCGTGTGTGCAGCCTTTTGCTCAAAAGTGATCAACGTTTCGTTTTCGGAGTCTCTTTTGACAATCTCTTCGAGAGCTGTTTTCAGTCATTAACAGAGCTGTTCTGAAAGTGTCCAAGCGGCCTGTTCTTAGAGTGGAGTGTTTTTTGCATTCGTTCTCAAGTTATATCAAACTATCAAAGTGTTGTTTTCTGCCTTTCACGAGCACATTTTGACTTGTTGTTGAATAATCCTATAATGTAACTCTAAATGACAATCAGAGCAACTTGAATTGCGTGTGTGCAGCCTTTTGCTCAAAAGTGATCAACGTTTCGTTTTCAGAGTCTCTTTTGACAATCTCTTCGAGAGCTGTTTTCAGTCATTAACAGAGCTGTTCTGAAAGTGTCCAAGCGGCCTGTTCTGAGAGTGGACTGTTTTTTGCATTCGTTCTCAAGTTCTATCAGTGTTGTTTTCTGCTTTTCTGGAGCACATTTTGACTTGTTGCTGAATGCTCCTATAATGTAACTCTAAATGACAATCAGAGCAACTTGAATTGCGTGTGTGCAGCCTTTTGCTCAAAAGTGATCAACGTTTCGTTTTCGGAGTCTCTTTTGACAATCTCTTCGAGAGCTGTTTTCAGTCATTAACAGAGCTGTTCTGAAAGTGTCCAAGCGGCCTGTTCTTAGAGTGGACTGTTTTTTGCATTCGTTCTCAAGTTATATCAAACTATCAAAGTGTTGTTTTCTGCCTTTCACGAGCACATTTTGACTTGTTGTTGAATAATCCTATAATGTTACTCTAAATGACAATCAGAGCAACTTGAATTGCGTGTGTGCAGCCTTTTGCTCAAAAGTAATCAACGTTTCGTTTTCAGAGTCTATTTTGACAATCTCTTCGAGAGCTGTTTTCAGTCATTAACAGAGCTGTTCTGAAAGTGTCCAAGCGGCCTGTTCTTAGAGTGGACTGTTTTTTGCATTCGTTCTCAAGTTATATCAAACTATCAAAGTGTTGTTTTCTGCCTTTCACGAGCACATTTTGACTTGTTGTTGAATAATCCTATAATGTAACTCTAAATGACAATCAGAGCAACTTGAATTGCGTGTGTGCAGCCTTTTGCTCAAAAGTGATCAACGTTTCGTTTTCAGAGTCTCTTTTGACAATCTCTTCGAGAGCTGTTTTCAGTCATTAACAGAGCTGTTCTGAAAGTGTCCAAGCGGCCTGTTCTTAGAGTGGACTGTTTTTTGCATTCGTTCTCAAGTTATATCAAACTATCAAAGTGTTGTTTTCTGCCTTTCACGAGCACATTTTGACTTGTTGTTGAATAATCCTATAATGTAACTCTAAATGACAATCAGAGCAACTTGAATTGCGTGTGTGCAGCCTTTTGCTCAAAAGTGATCAACGTTTCGCTTTCGGAGTCTCTTTTGACAATCTCTTCGAGAGCTGTTTTCAGTCATTAACAGAGCTGTTCTGAAAGTGTCCAAGCGGCCTGTTCTTAGAGTGGACTGTTTTTTGCATTCGTTCTCAAGTTATATCCAGGGTTCGAGTTATGTGGGAGCCAATGGGAGCTGAGCTCCCATAGAGATGGTCTGAGACTCTCTGAGCTCCCATGAAGGCAGTAAAATCAAAAATCTGTGGGGGTCGCTAATAATACATTACCACAACTATTATTTGATCAAAATGTCAATGTAATGAATATTATTCAATTTATATTATAAATATTGTAAAATAAACACGTTTTCCAAAAGAGCTACGCGCACCATTAATCTCCTGTGAATGACAGTAGGCCTTTGACTGCCTGCACTTCACCACCAAGACACCATGGGGCGCAGTAGAATATTGTGCAACAGCAAAAGGTTGATTAATCAGCTGTGCGGTAAACCGTTGGATCACACAGTGCACAGCTGATTAATCAATTAAACCAATAGAGTGAGACAGGATATGTTCATATACCAGTTGCCTTTCAGGAAGTAGTGAGATCGTGCACCTAGCCTATTATTGAGAAGCAAACATTCATTCATTAGCTATACAGGAGTATATACATACAGTAGCTACCATGCCGCCCAAAAAAAGGCCATTTTTTTACCCTCTCCCGTTCATCCAATCTTGGATAAAGAAAGGACATCGGACGTCAGCATCATGGGTTCCAGGACCGCGACCGCAGCCTACTGAAAACAGACCAAACAGGTCTATCTTGTCTCCGTAAAGGTAAGGTGGCTTTTACTTTTTACTAACCTAGTGTACATGTATTTTTCGCTCCTTCTGTATAGCAAAAATAACACAATTATTGGCCGAGATACATGTGTGACTATCGCTTTTATAGCTGTTGTTTCATGTGGGGCTGTTGATGTGGTGAAATGATTAGCCTGCAGCTGTAGCGTCAGGATATGTTGGTATTTGAGGAGGAGGATGAGGATGAGGATGATGTTTCGGTACCGGTACCGTTTTTAAAGTATCGATTTGTCACCGGTATCGAATAAAACCCAAACTGTACCCAACCCTAACTATATGTTTACATGCCAACTAATTAGCTAATTCATTTCTGTCATTTAGAGCTGAGGGGAGCAACAGAGAGACGGACAACAGGACAGTAACAGAGAGACAACGGGAGAGGAGAGCAATAGAGACAGAACTGAATGCACTGAACCTTTTTTTTTTATTCTTTGCATTATTAACACTGTTGTGTTATTGTGGTATTAAAGTGTTTAAGTGTTTTATGGTAAAGCATTATGAGTGGTGTGTGTGCAGGGTGCTCGTGAGTTGTATATTTTGGGGAGGGGGGAGGCTTGTGTATGGGGGCGGGGGGTCCTCACACAAAGGAGTAGCCTAGGGCCACTGACCACCTTAATCCGCTACTGCCTATAGCTAATTAAAACTTGTAAGTCCCATCGCTGTGTGGGCATGATTCGCGCGTGCATGAGAACATTTCGCACTGTTATTTTGGAGACCCCCACAGAGATCAGCTTATAACTCGAACCCTGGTTATATCAAACTATCAAAGTGTTGTTTTCTGCCTTTCACGAGCACATTTTGACTTGTTGTTGAATAATCCTATAATGTAACTCTAAATGACAATCAGAGCAACTTGAATTGCGTGTGTGCAGCCTTTTGCTCAAAAGTGATCAACGTTTCGTTTTCGGAGTCTCTTTTGACAATCTTTTCGAGAGCTGTTTTCAGTCATTAACAGAGCTGTTCTGAAAGTGTCCAAGCGGCCTGTTCTTAGAGTGGACTGTGTTTTTTGCATTCGTTCTCAAGTTATATCAAACTATCAAAGTGTTGTTTTCTGCCTTTCTCGAGCACATTTTGACTTGTTGTTGAATAATCCTATAATGTAACTCTAAATGTTAATCAGAGCAACTTGAATTGCGTGTGTGCAGCCTTTTGCTCAAAAGTGATCAACGTTTCGTTTTCGGAGTCTCTTTTGACAATCTCTTCGAGAGCTGTTTTCAGTCATTAACAGAGCTGTTCTGAAAGTGTCCAAGCGGCCTGTTCTGAGAGTGGACTGTTTTTTGCATTCGTTCTCAAGTTCTATCAGTGTTGTTTTCTGCTTTTCTGGAGCACATTTTGACTTGTTGCTGAATGCTCCTATAATGTAACTCTAAATGACAATCAGAGCAGCTTGAATTGCGTGTGTGCAGCCTTTTGCTCAAAAGTGATCAACGTTTCGTTTTCGGAGTCTCTTTTGACAATCTCTTCGAGAGCTGTTTTCAGTCATTAACAGAGCTGTTCTGAAAGTGTCCAAGCGGCCTGTTCTGAGAGTGGACTGTTTTTTGCATTCGTTTTCAAGTTATATCAAACTATCAAAGTGTTGTTTTCTGCCTTTCACGAGCACATTTTGACTTGTTGTTGAATAATCCTATAATGTAACTCTAAATGACAATCAGAGCAACTTGAATTGCGTGTGTGCAGCCTTTTGCTCAAAAGTGATCAACGTTTCGTTTTCGGAGTCTCTTTTGACAATCTCTTCGAGAGCTGTTTTCAGTCATTAACAGAGCTGTTCTGAAAGTGTCCAAGCGGCCTGTTCTTAGAGTGGACTGTTTTTTGCATTCGTTCTCAAGTTATATCAAACTATCAAAGTGTTGTTTTCTGCCTTTCACGAGCACATTTTGACTTGTTGTTGAATAATCCTATAATGTAACTCTAAATGACAATCAGAGCAACTTGAATTGCGTGTGTGCAGCCTTTTGCTCAAAAGTGATCAACGTTTCGTTTTCAGAGTCTCTTTTGACAATCTCTTCGAGAGCTGTTTTCAGTCATTAACAGAGCTGTTCTGAAAGTGTCCAAGCGGCCTGTTCTTAGAGTGGACTGTTTTTTGCATTCGTTCTCAAGTTATATCAAACTATCAAAGTGTTGTTTTCTGCCTTTCACGAGCACATTTTGACTTGTTGTTGAATAATCCTATAATGTAACTCTAAATGACAATCAGAGCAACTTGAATTGCGTGTGTGCAGCCTTTTGCTCAAAAGTGATCAACGTTTCGTTTTCGGAGTCTCTTTTGACAATCTCTTCGAGAGCTGTTTTCAGTCATTAACAGAGCTGTTCTGAAAGTGTCCAAGCGGCCTGTTCTTAGAGTGGACTGTTTTTTGCATTCGTTCTCAAGTTATATCAAACTATCAAAGTGTTGTTTTCTGCCTTTCACGAGCACATTTTGACTTGTTGTTGAATAATCCTATAATGTTACTCTAAATGACAATCAGAGCAACTTGAATTGCGTGTGTGCAGCCTTTTGCTCAAAAGTAATCAACGTTTCGTTTTCAGAGTCTCTTTTGACAATCTCTTCGAGAGCTGTTTTCAGTCATTAACAGAGCTGTTCTGAAAGTGTCCAAGCGGCCTGTTCTTAGAGTGGACTGTTTTTTGCATTCGTTCTCAAGTTATATCAAACTATCAAAGTGTTGTTTTCTGCCTTTCACGAGCACATTTTGACTTGTTGTTGAATAATCCTATAATGTTACTCTAAATGACAATCAGAGCAACTTGAATTGCGTGTGTGCAGCCTTTTGCTCAAAAGTAATCAACGTTTCGTTTTCGGAGTCTCTTTTGACAATCTCTTCGAGAGCTGTTTTCAGTCATTAACAGAGCTGTTCTGAAAGTGTCCAAGCGGCCTGTTCTGAGAGTGGACTGTTTTTGCATTCGTTCTCAAGTTCTATCAGTGTTGTTTTCTGCTTTTCTGGAGCACATTTTGACTTGTTGCTGAATGCTCCTATAATGTAACTCTAAATGACAATCAGAGCAACTTGAATTGCGTGTGTGCAGCCTTTTGCTCAAAAGTGATCAACGTTTCGTTTTCGGAGTCTCTTTTGACAATCTCTTCGAGAGCTGTTTTCAGTCATTAACAGAGCTGTTCTGAAAGTGTCCAAGCGGCCTGTTCTTAGAGTGGACTGTTTTTTGCATTCGTTCTCAAGTTATATCAAACTATCAAAGTGTTGTTTTCTGCCTTTCACGTGCACATTTTGACTTGTTGTTGAATAATCCTATAATGTAACTCTAAATGACAATCAGAGCAACTTGAATTGCGTGTGTGCAGCCTTTTGCTCAAAAGTGATCAACGTTTCGTTTTCAGAGTCTCTTTTGACAATCTCTTCGAGAGCTGTTTTCAGTCATTAACAGAGCTGTTCTGAAAGTGTCCAAGCGGCCTGTTCTTAGAGTGGACTGTTTTTTGCATTCGTTCTCAAGTTATATCAAACTATCAAAGTGTTGTTTTCTGCCTTTCACGAGCACATTTTGACTTGTTGTTGAATAATCCTATAATGTAACTCTAAATGACAATCAGAGCAACTTGAATTGCGTGTGTGCAGCCTTTTGCTCAAAAGTGATCAACGTTTCGTTTTCGGAGTCTCTTTTGACAATCTCTTCGAGAGCTGTTTTCAGTCATTAACAGAGCTGTTCTGAAAGTGTCCAAGCGGCCTGTTCTTAGAGTGGACTGTTTTTTGCATTCGTTCTCAAGTTATATCAAACTATCAAAGTGTTGTTTTCTGCCTTTCACGAGCACATTTTGACTTGTTGTTGAATAATCCTATAATGTTACTCTAAATGACAATCAGAGCAACTTGAATTGCGTGTGTGCAGCCTTTTGCTCAAAAGTAATCAACGTTTCGTTTTCAGAGTCTCTTTTGACAATCTCTTCGAGAGCTGTTTTCAGTCATTAACAGAGCTGTTCTGAAAGTGTCCAAGCGGCCTGTTCTTAGAGTGGACTGTTTTTTGCATTCGTTCTCAAGTTATATCAAACTATCAAAGTGTTGTTTTCTGCCTTTCACGAGCACATTTTGACTTGTTGTTGAATAATCCTATAATGTTACTCTAAATGACAATCAGAGCAACTTGAATTGCGTGTGTGCAGCCTTTTGCTCAAAAGTAATCAACGTTTCGTTTTCAGAGTCTCTTTTGACAATCTCTTCGAGAGCTGTTTTCAGTCATTAACAGAGCTGTTCTGAAAGAGTCCAAGCGGCCTGTTCTGAGAGTGGACTGTTTTTGCATTCGTTCTCAAGTTCTATCAGTGTTGTTTTCTGCTTTTCTGGAGCACATTTTGACTTGTTGCTGAATGCTCCTATAATGTAACTCTAAATGACAATCAGAGCAACTTGAATTGCGTGTGTGCAGCCTTTTGCTCAAAAGTGATCAACGTTTCGTTTTCGGAGTCTCTTTTGACAATCTCTTCGAGAGCTGTTTTCAGTCATTAACAGAGCTGTTCTGAAAGTGTCCAAGCGGCCTGTTCTTAGAGTGGACTGTTTTTTGCATTCGTTCTCAAGTTATATCAAACTATCAAAGTGTTGTTTTCTGCCTTTCACGAGCACATTTTGACTTGTTGTTGAATAATCCTATAATGTAACTCTAAATGACAATCAGAGCAACTTGAATTGCGTGTGTGCAGCCTTTTGCACAAAAGTGATCAACGTTTCGTTTTCGGAGTCTCTTTTGACAATCTCTTCGAGAGCTGTTTTCAGTCATTAACAGAGCTGTTCTGAAAGTGTCCAAGCGGCCTGTTCTTAGAGTGGACTGTTTTTTGCATTCGTTCTCAAGTTATATCAAACTATCAAAGTGTTGTTTTCTGCCTTTCACGAGCACATTTTGACTTGTTGTTGAATAATCCTATAATGTAACTCTAAATGACAATCAGAGCAACTTGAATTGCGTGTGTGCAGCCTTTTGCTCAAAAGTGATCAACGTTTCGTTTTCGGAGTCTCTTTTGACAATCTCTTCGAGAGCTGTTTTCAGTCATTAACAGAGCTGTTCTGAAAGTGTCCAAGCGGCCTGTTCTTAGAGTGGACTGTTTTTTGCATTCGTTCTCAAGTTATATCAAACTATCAAAGTGTTGTTTTCTGCCTTTCACGAGCACATTTTGACTTGTTGTTGACTAATCCTATAATGTAACTCTAAATGACAATCAGAGCAACTTGAATTGCGTGTGTGCAGCCTTTTGCTCAAAAGTGATCAACGTTTCGTTTTCGGAGTCTCTTTTGACAATCTCTTCGAGAGCTGTTTTCAGTCATTAACAGAGCTGTTCTGAAAGTGTCCAAGCGGCCTGTTCTGAGAGTGGACTGTTTTTTGCATTCGTTCTCAAGTTATATCAAACTATCAAAGTGTTGTTTTCTGCCTTTCACGAGCACATTTTGACTTGTTGTTGAATAATCCTATAATGTAACTCTAAATGACAATCAGAGCAACTTGAATTGCGTGTGTGCAGCCTTTTGCTCAAAAGTGATCAACGTTTCGTTTTCGGAGTCTCTTTTGACAATCTCTTCGAGAGCTGTTTTCAGTCATTAACAGAGCTGTTCTGAAAGTGTCCAAGCGGCCTGTTCTTAGAGTGGACTGTTTTTTGCATTCGTTCTCAAGTTATATCAAACTATCAAAGTGTTGTTTTCTGCCTTTCACGAGCACATTTTGACTTGTTGTTGAATAATCCTATAATGTTACTCTAAATGACAATCAGAGCAACTTGAATTGCGTGTGTGCAGCCTTTTGCTCAAAAGTGATCAACGTTTCGTTTTCGGAGTCTCTTTTGACAATCTCTTCGAGAGCTGTTTTCAGTCATTAACAGAGCTGTTCTGAAAGTGTCCAAGCGGCCTGTTCTGAGAGTGGACTGTTTTTTGCATTCGTTCTCAAGTTCTATCAGTGTTGTTTTCTGCTTTTCTGGAGCACATTTTGACTTGTTGTTGAATAATCCTATAATGTAACTCTAAATGCAGTGGCGTAGCGCAAAATCCCGGGGCCCCCCCGCAAGGTGGCGGCGGGGGCCCTTTCGCAACGGAGTAAAAAAAAAAAAAAAAAAGTGCGTTTTTTAGAGGCCGATGCGTTATTGACGTTGCGAAATTTCGCAATATGCACTCTACATTCTAAATGCTTGACTTAGCAAAAGGTACAAACAAGTGAGAGCAATAGCCTATAACTAAAACCAAATGGTAGACTACACTATATCAGTAGAATGTATTATAAGTAGAATAGTACAAGCTTTATTTATTTTAACAAAGTGTGGTGTGCACAGCAGTGTGATATCTGTAAACATATCTGTAGACTCTCCGCTAAGGGTTGCCAGATGGGATTGAGAATTTCCAACCTAATCAATCTAAAAACTTCTAAATCCACCAAAAACCAGCCAATCTGGCAACCCTGTCTCCGCTGCATCAGAGTCTACTTGTTGCGTAAAATTGGCCAGGGTTAGTCAAATCCTTTGTTGGACATCTCGTTTCTTAAGTCCTGGTATATTGTGGCATTTCTTTACTGTTTGCCATCTGGTCTAGGAATACCCAGGGAGACGCAGACAGCAGAAGTAGAATAGAATAGTAGAATAGAAAAAGAAACAGCTATATATAGCCTAACCATGCTGAATTATGTACCTGTATGATGCACTGACAGCCTGTGACTGTAAACCTGGCCGGACCCTGCCTTTCTGCCTGAGTTTGAGTATGATGCTGCCCAAATAAATGTTATTGTTTAGTGCTGTACGCTTTCGTGGTATTATATTGTGTGAATTATCATCTGTATGTTGTTTTTCTTTCACTCGACTAACCGCCGAGATAATACTTGAGACATGTACTTCCGTAAACATACATTTTTTATTGGATTTTTTTACAATATCGGACCGACAGTCCCACATATAGCGGCTATAATGTCCGAATAGAGAATCTATCACCACCTAAAGAATGCTTATTGTACTTTGTATTGTATTTTCGCTTGCTCATTTTCCTTGTGTCTCGCTGCCTACGTGTGACGTCAAAGTCATGTTGCTATTGGATACGGCTAACCATGTATATATTTTTAAATATAGGCCTATATATTAAAATTAAGGTTGACACAATGAAGGGCCACTTATTTTCTTTGTTTTATATATTTTTAAATTATTAAAAAAAAAAAAAAAATGGATCCAATGTTAGGGGGCCCCCTAGTGGCTGGGGCCCCCCCGCGGTGCGTCGCTTGCGGGCCCGTCCGCTACGCCACTGGAGCAGATACTGTAGAACATATCTAGAGTAGATCTATCTGTTGAATGTTGCTTCTGACTCAGGCCTGCTAGGCAAGGCAAGTTTATTTGTATAGCACATTTCATACAACAGGGGAAATTCAAAGTGCTTTACATGCATTATTTAAAAATACAGCAAGAGGAGCATAAGAAAATAAAAATTACAATGAATAAAAGCAGATATAAGAAGTAAATAGATAAAACGTTTAAAAAGACAATAGTTAATGGAAAAAAGACATTGATAGAAGTGTTTGTGTTTAATCTAACTAAAGGTAGCCTACTACTCGGCTACGGGAAGTCCCTTTAAAATGTCATATTTATCTGAATGTCGCGTTCTGTCACATGACGGACATATTATTATTAGGCTATGAAATACCAGATTCGGTAGTACGCCAGCCGTAATAGACAGACCGGACCATTCCGCATGAAAGTGTCCCATATCCTCATGTACTTCAATTGAAGTGTCCCATATCCTCATGCACTTCAATTGAAGTGTCCCATATCCTCATGCACTTCTTGAAGTGTCCCATATCCTCATGCACTTCTTGAAGTGTCCCATATCCTCATGTACTTCAATTGAAGTGTCCCATATCCTCATGCACTTCAATTGAAGTGTCCCATGCACTTCAATTGAAGTGTCCCATATCCTCATGCACTTCAATTGAAGTGTCCCATATCCTCATGCACTTCAATTGAAGTGTCCCATATCCTCATGTACTTCAATTGAAGTGTCCCATATCCTCATGCACTTCAATTGAAGTGTCCCATATCCTCATGCACTTCAATTGAAGTGTCCCATATCCTCATGCACTTCAATTGAAGTGTCCCATATCCTCATGCACTTCAATTGAAGTGTCCCATATCCTCATGCACTTCAATTGAAGTGTCCCATATCCTCATGCACTTCAATTGAAGTGTCCCATATCCTCATGTACTTCAATTGAAGTGTCCCATATCCTCATGCACTTCAATTGAAGTGTCCCATATCCTCATGCACTTCAATTGAAGTGTCCCATATCCTCATGCACTTCAATTGAAGTGTCCCATATCCTCATGTACTTCAATTGAAGTGTCCCATGCACTTCAATTGAAGTGTCCCATATCCTCATGCACTTCAATTGAAGTGTCCCATATCCTCATGCACTTCAATTGAAGTGTCCCATATCCTCATGTACTTCAATTGAAGTGTCCCATATCCTCATGCACTTCAATTGAAGTGTCCCATATCCTCATGCACTTCAATTGAAGTGTCCCATATCCTCATGCACTTCAATTGAAGTGTCCCATATCCTCATGCACTTCAATTGAAGTGTCCCATATCCTCATGTACTTCAATTGAAGTGTCCCATATCCTCATGTACTTCAATTGAAGTGTCCCATATCCTCATGCACTTCAATTGGAGTGTCCCATATCCTCATGCACTTCAATTGAAGTGTCCCATATCCTCATGCACTTCAATTGAAGTGTCCCATATCCTCATGCACTTCAATTGAAGTGTCCCATATCCTCATGCACTTCAATTGAAGTGTCCCATATCCTCATGTACTTCAATTGAAGTGTCCCATATCCTCATGCACTTCAATTGAAGTGTCCCATATCCTCATGCACTTCAATTGAAGTGTCCCATATCCTCATGTACTTCAATTGAAGTGTCCCATATCCTCATGCACTTCAATTGAAGTGTCCCATATCCTCATGCACTTCAATTGAAGTGTCCCATATCCTCATGCACTTCAATTGAAGTGTCCCATATCCTCATGCACTTCAATTGAAGTGTCCCATATCCTCATGCACTTCAATTGAAGTGTCCCATATCCTCATGTACTTCAATTGAAGTGTCCCATATCCTCATGCACTTCAATTGGAGTGTCCCATATCCTCATGCACTTCAATTGAAGTGTCCCATATCCTCATGCACTTCAATTGAAGTGTCCCATATCCTCATGCACTTCAATTGAAGTGTCCCATATCCTCATGTACTTCAATTGAAGTGTCCCATATCCTCATGCACTTCAATTGAAGTGTCCCATATCCTCATGTACTTCAATTGAAGTGTCCCATATCCTCATGCACTTCAATTGGAGTGTCCCATATCCTCATGCACTTCAATTGAAGTGTCCCATATCCTCATGCACTTCAATTGAAGTGTCCCATATCCTCATGTACTTCAATTGAAGTGTCCCATATCCTCATGCACTTCAATTGGAGTGTCCCATATCCTCATGCACTTCAATTGAAGTGTCCCATATCCTCATGTACTTCAATTGAAGTGTCCCATATCCTCATGCACTTCAATTGAAGTGTCCCATATCCTCATGCACTTCAATTGAAGTGTCCCATATCCTCATGCACTTCAATTGAAGTGTCCCATATCCTCATGTACTTCAATTGAAGTGTCCCATATCCTCATGCACTTCAATTGAAGTGTCCCATATCCTCATGTACTTCAATTGAAGTGTCCCATATCCTCATGCACTTCAATTGGAGTGTCCCATATCCTCATGCACTTCAATTGAAGTGTCCCATATCCTCATGCACTTCAATTGAAGTGTCCCATATCCTCATGCACTTCAATTGAAGTGTCCCATATCCTCATGCACTTCAATTGAAGTGTCCCATATCCTCATGTACTTCAATTGAAGTGTCCCATATCCTCATGCACTTCAATTGAAGTGTCCCATATCCTCATGTACTTCAATTGAAGTGTCCCATATCCTCATGCACTTCAATTGAAGTGTCCCATATCCTCATGTACTTCAATTGAAGTGTCCCATATCCTCATGCACTTCAATTGGAGTGTCCCATATCCTCATGCACTTCAATTGAAGTGTCCCATATCCTCATGTACTTCAATTGAAGTGTCCCATATCCTCATGCACTTCAATTGGAGTGTCCCATATCCTCATGCACTTCAATTGAAGTGTCCCATATCCTCATGCACTTCAATTGAAGTGTCCCATATCCTCATGTACTTCAATTGGAGTGTCCCATATCCTCATGCACTTCAATTGAAGTGTCCCATATCCTCATGCACTTCAATTGAAGTGTCCCATATCCTCATGTACTTCAATTGAAGTGTCCCATATCCTCATGCACTTCAATTGGAGTGTCCCATATCCTCATGCACTTCAATTGAAGTGTCCCATATCCTCATGTACTTCAATTGAAGTGTCCCATATCCTCATGCACTTCAATTGAAGTGTCCCATATCCTCATGTACTTCAATTGAAGTGTCCCATATCCTCATGCACTTCAATTGAAGTGTCCCATATCCTCATGCACTTCAATTGGAGTGTCCCATATCCTCATGCACTTCAATTGAAGTGTCCCATATCCTCATGCACTTCAATTGAAGTGTCCCATATCCTCATGTACTTCAATTGAAGTGTCCCATATCCTCATGCACTTCAATTGGAGTGTCCCATATCCTCATGCACTTCAATTGAAGTGTCCCATATCCTCATGCACTTCAATTGAAGTGTCCCATATCCTCATGTACTTCAATTGAAGTGTCCCATATCCTCATGCACTTCAATTGAAGTGTCCCATGCACTTCAATTGAAGTGTCCCATATCCTCATGCACTTCAATTGGAGTGTCCCATATCCTCATGCACTTCAATTGAAGTGTCCCATATCCTCATGCACTTCAATTGAAGTGTCCCATATCCTCATGTACTTCAATTGAAGTGTCCCATATCCTCATGCACTTCAATTGAAGTGTCCCATGCACTTCAATTGAAGTGTCCCATATCCTCATGCACTTCAATTGAAGTGTCCCATATCCTCATGCACTTCAATTGAAGTGTCCCATATCCTCATGCACTTCAATTGAAGTGTCCCATATCCTCATGCACTTCAATTGAAGTGTCCCATATCCTCATGCACTTCAATTGAAGTGTCCCATATCCTCATGCACTTCAATTGAAGTGTCCCATATCCTCATGCACTTCAATTGAAGTGTCCCATATCCTCATGTACTTCAATTGAAGTGTCCCATATCCTCATGCACTTCAATTGAAGTGTCCCATATCCTCATGCACTTCAATTGAAGTGTCCCATGCACTTCAATTGAAGTGTCCCATATCCTCATGCACTTCAATTGAAGTGTCCCATATCCTCATGTACTTCAATTGAAGTGTCCCATATCCTCATGCACTTCAATTGAAGTGTCCCATATCCTCATGCACTTCAATTGAAGTGTCCCATATCCTCATGCACTTCAATTGAAGTGTCCCATATCCTCATGCACTTCAATTGAAGTGTCCCATATCCTCATGTACTTCAATTGAAGTGTCCCATATCCTCATGTACTTCAATTGAAGTGTCCCATATCCTCATGCACTTCAATTGAAGTGTCCCATATCCTCATGTACTTCAATTGAAGTGTCCCATATCCTCATGCACTTCAATTGAAGTGTCCCATATCCTCATGCACTTCAATTGAAGTGTCCCATATCCTCATGCACTTCAATTGGAGTGTCCCATATCCTCATGCACTTCAATTGAAGTGTCCCATATCCTCATGCACTTCAATTGAAGTGTCCCATATCCTCATGTACTTCAATTGAAGTGTCCCATATCCTCATGCACTTCAATTGAAGTGTCCCATGCACTTCAATTGAAGTGTCCCATATCCTCATGCACTTCAATTGAAGTGTCCCATATCCTCATGCACTTCAATTGAAGTGTCCCATATCCTCATGCACTTCAATTGAAGTGTCCCATATCCTCATGCACTTCAATTGAAGTGTCCCATATCCTCATGCACTTCAATTGAAGTGTCCCATATCCTCATGTACTTCAATTGAAGTGTCCCATATCCTCATGCACTTCAATTGAAGTGTCCCATATCCTCATGTACTTCAATTGAAGTGTCCCATATCCTCATGCACTTCAATTGAAGTGTCCCATATCCTCATGCACTTCAATTGAAGTGTCCCATGCACTTCAATTGAAGTGTCCCATATCCTCATGCACTTCAATTGAAGTGTCCCATATCCTCATGCACTTCAATTGAAGTGTCCCATATCCTCATGTACTTCAATTGAAGTGTCCCATATCCTCATGCACTTCAATTGAAGTGTCCCATATCCTCATGCACTTCAATTGAAGTGTCCCATATCCTCATGCACTTCAATTGAAGTGTCCCATATCCTCATGCACTTCAATTGAAGTGTCCCATATCCTCATGTACTTCAATTGAAGTGTCCCATATCCTCATGCACTTCAATTGAAGTGTCCCATATCCTCATGCACTTCAATTGAAGTGTCCCATATCCTCATGTACTTCAATTGAAGTGTCCCATATCCTCATGCACTTCAATTGAAGTGTCCCATATCCTCATGCACTTCAATTGAAGTGTCCCATATCCTCATGTACTTCAATTGAAGTGTCCCATGCACTTCAATTGAAGTGTCCCATATCCTCATGCACTTCAATTGAAGTGTCCCATATCCTCATGCACTTCAATTGAAGTGTCCCATATCCTCATGTACTTCAATTGAAGTGTCCCATATCCTCATGCACTTCAATTGAAGTGTCCCATATCCTCATGCACTTCAATTGAAGTGTCCCATATCCTCATGCACTTCAATTGAAGTGTCCCATATCCTCATGCACTTCAATTGAAGTGTCCCATATCCTCATGCACTTCAATTGAAGTGTCCCATATCCTCATGCACTTCAATTGAAGTGTCCCATATCCTCATGTACTTCAATTGAAGTGTCCCATATCCTCATGCACTTCAATTGAAGTGTCCCATATCCTCATGAAGTGTCATTGAAGTGTCCCATATCCTCATGCACTTCAATTGAAGTGTCCCATATCCTCATGTACTTCAATTGAAGTGTCCCATATCCTCATGCACTTCAATTGAAGTGTCCCATATCCTCATGCACTTCAATTGAAGTGTCCCATATCCTCATGTACTTCAATTGAAGTGTCCCATATCCTCATGCACTTCAATTGAAGTGTCCCATATCCTCATGTACTTCAATTGAAGTGTCCCATATCCTCATGCACTTCAATTGAAGTGTCCCATATCCTCATGCACTTCAATTGAAGTGTCCCATATCCTCATGCACTTCAATTGAAGTGTCCCATATCCTCATGCACTTCAATTGAAGTGTCCCATATCCTCATGCACTTCAATTGAAGTGTCCCATATCCTCATGTACTTCAATTGAAGTGTCCCATATCCTCATGCACTTCAATTGAAGTGTCCCATATCCTCATGCACTTCAATTGAAGTGTCCCATATCCTCATGCACTTCAATTGAAGTGTCCCATATCCTCATGCACTTCAATTGAAGTGTCCCATATCCTCATGTACTTCAATTGAAGTGTCCCATATCCTCATGCACTTCAATTGAAGTGTCCCATATCCTCATGAAGTGTCATTGAAGTGTCCCATATCCTCATGCACTTCAATTGAAGTGTCCCATATCCTCATGTACTTCAATTGAAGTGTCCCATATCCTCATGCACTTCAATTGAAGTGTCCCATATCCTCATGCACTTCAATTGAAGTGTCCCATATCCTCATGTACTTCAATTGAAGTGTCCCATATCCTCATGCACTTCAATTGAAGTGTCCCATATCCTCATGTACTTCAATTGAAGTGTCCCATATCCTCATGCACTTCAATTGAAGTGTCCCATATCCTCATGCACTTCAATTGAAGTGTCCCATATCCTCATGTACTTCAATTGAAGTGTCCCATATCCTCATGCACTTCAATTGAAGTGTCCCATATCCTCATGTACTTCAATTGAAGTGTCCCATATCCTCATGTACTTCAATTGAAGTGTCCCATATCCTCATGCACTTCAATTGAAGTGTCCCATGCACTTCAATTGAAGTGTCCCATATCCTCATGTACTTCAATTGAAGTGTCCCATATCCTCATGCACTTCAATTGAAGTGTCCCATATCCTCATGCACTTCAATTGAAGTGTCCCATATCCTCATGCACTTCAATTGAAGTGTCCCATATCCTCATGTACTTCAATTGAAGTGTCCCATATCCTCATGCACTTCAATTGAAGTGTCCCATATCCTCATGCACTTCCAGTGAAGTGTCCCATATCCTCATGCACTTCAATTGAAGTGTCCCATATCCTCATGTACTTCAATTGAAGTGTCCCATATCCTCATGCACTTCAATTGAAGTGTCCCATATCCTCATGTACTTCAATTGAAGTGTCCCATATCCTCATGTACTTCAATTGAAGTGTCCCATATCCTCATGCACTTCAATTGAAGTGTCCCATATCCTCATGCACTTCAATTGAAGTGTCCCATATCCTCATGCACTTCAATTGAAGTGTCCCATATCCTCATGCACTTCAATTGAAGTGTCCCATATCCTCATGTACTTCAATTGAAGTGTCCCATATCCTCATGTACTTCAATTGAAGTGTCCCATATCCTCATGCACTTCAATTGAAGTGTCCCATATCCTCATGTACTTCAATTGAAGTGTCCCATATCCTCATGCACTTCAATTGAAGTGTCCCATATCCTCATGCACTTCAATTGAAGTGTCCCATATCCTCATGCACTTCAATTGAAGTGTCCCATATCCTCATGCACTTCAATTGGAGTGTCCCATATCCTCATGCACTTCAATTGAAGTGTCCCATATCCTCATGCACTTCAATTGAAGTGTCCCATATCCTCATGTACTTCAATTGAAGTGTCCCATATCCTCATGCACTTCAATTGAAGTGTCCCATGCACTTCAATTGAAGTGTCCCATATCCTCATGCACTTCAATTGAAGTGTCCCATATCCTCATGCACTTCAATTGAAGTGTCCCATATCCTCATGCACTTCAATTGAAGTGTCCCATATCCTCATGCACTTCAATTGAAGTGTCCCATATCCTCATGCACTTCAATTGAAGTGTCCCATATCCTCATGCACTTCAATTGAAGTGTCCCATATCCTCATGTACTTCAATTGAAGTGTCCCATATCCTCATGCACTTCAATTGAAGTGTCCCATATCCTCATGTACTTCAATTGAAGTGTCCCATATCCTCATGTACTTCAATTGAAGTGTCCCATATCCTCATGCACTTCAATTGAAGTGTCCCATGCACTTCAATTGAAGTGTCCCATATCCTCATGCACTTCAATTGAAGTGTCCCATATCCTCATGCACTTCAATTGAAGTGTCCCATATCCTCATGCACTTCAATTGAAGTGTCCCATATCCTCATGCACTTCAATTGAAGTGTCCCATATCCTCATGCACTTCAATTGAAGTGTCCCATATCCTCATGCACTTCAATTGAAGTGTCCCATATCCTCATGTACTTCAATTGAAGTGTCCCATATCCTCATGCACTTCAATTGAAGTGTCCCATATCCTCATGTACTTCAATTGAAGTGTCCCATATCCTCATGCACTTCAATTGAAGTGTCCCATATCCTCATGCACTTCAATTGAAGTGTCCCATGCACTTCAATTGAAGTGTCCCATATCCTCATGCACTTCAATTGAAGTGTCCCATATCCTCATGCACTTCAATTGAAGTGTCCCATATCCTCATGTACTTCAATTGAAGTGTCCCATATCCTCATGCACTTCAATTGAAGTGTCCCATATCCTCATGCACTTCAATTGAAGTGTCCCATATCCTCATGCACTTCAATTGAAGTGTCCCATATCCTCATGCACTTCAATTGAAGTGTCCCATATCCTCATGTACTTCAATTGAAGTGTCCCATATCCTCATGCACTTCAATTGAAGTGTCCCATATCCTCATGCACTTCAATTGAAGTGTCCCATATCCTCATGTACTTCAATTGAAGTGTCCCATATCCTCATGCACTTCAATTGAAGTGTCCCATATCCTCATGCACTTCAATTGAAGTGTCCCATATCCTCATGTACTTCAATTGAAGTGTCCCATGCACTTCAATTGAAGTGTCCCATATCCTCATGCACTTCAATTGAAGTGTCCCATATCCTCATGCACTTCAATTGAAGTGTCCCATATCCTCATGTACTTCAATTGAAGTGTCCCATATCCTCATGCACTTCAATTGAAGTGTCCCATATCCTCATGCACTTCAATTGAAGTGTCCCATATCCTCATGCACTTCAATTGAAGTGTCCCATATCCTCATGCACTTCAATTGAAGTGTCCCATATCCTCATGTACTTCAATTGAAGTGTCCCATATCCTCATGCACTTCAATTGAAGTGTCCCATATCCTCATGCACTTCAATTGTAGTGTCCCATATCCTCATGCACTTCAATTGAAGTGTCCCATATCCTCATGTACTTCAATTGAAGTGTCCCATATCCTCATGCACTTCAATTGAAGTGTCCCATATCCTCATGCACTTCAATTGGAGTGTCCCATATCCTCATGCACTTCAATTGAAGTGTCCCATATCCTCATGCACTTCAATTGAAGTGTCCCATATCCTCATGTACTTCAATTGAAGTGTCCCATATCCTCATGCACTTCAATTGAAGTGTCCCATGCACTTCAATTGAAGTGTCCCATATCCTCATGCACTTCAATTGAAGTGTCCCATATCCTCATGCACTTCAATTGAAGTGTCCCATATCCTCATGCACTTCAATTGAAGTGTCCCATATCCTCATGTACTTCAATTGAAGTGTCCCATATCCTCATGCACTTCAATTGAAGTGTCCCATATCCTCATGCACTTCAATTGAAGTGTCCCATATCCTCATGTACTTCAATTGAAGTGTCCCATATCCTCATGCACTTCAATTGAAGTGTCCCATATCCTCATGTACTTCAATTGAAGTGTCCCATATCCTCATGCACTTCAATTGAAGTGTCCCATATCCTCATGCACTTCAATTGAAGTGTCCCATATCCTCATGTACTTCAATTGAAGTGTCCCATATCCTCATGCACTTCAATTGAAGTGTCCCATATCCTCATGTACTTCAATTGAAGTGTCCCATATCCTCATGCACTTCAATTGGAGTGTCCCATATCCTCATGCACTTCAATTGAAGTGTCCCATATCCTCATGCACTTCAATTGAAGTGTCCCATATCCTCATGCACTTCAATTGAAGTGTCCCATATCCTCATGCACTTCAATTGAAGTGTCCCATATCCTCATGTACTTCAATTGAAGTGTCCCATATCCTCATGCACTTCAATTGAAGTGTCCCATATCCTCATGTACTTCAATTGAAGTGTCCCATATCCTCATGCACTTCAATTGAAGTGTCCCATATCCTCATGTACTTCAATTGAAGTGTCCCATATCCTCATGCACTTCAATTGGAGTGTCCCATATCCTCATGCACTTCAATTGAAGTGTCCCATATCCTCATGTACTTCAATTGAAGTGTCCCATATCCTCATGCACTTCAATTGGAGTGTCCCATATCCTCATGCACTTCAATTGAAGTGTCCCATATCCTCATGCACTTCAATTGAAGTGTCCCATATCCTCATGTACTTCAATTGAAGTGTCCCATATCCTCATGCACTTCAATTGAAGTGTCCCATATCCTCATGCACTTCAATTGAAGTGTCCCATATCCTCATGTACTTCAATTGAAGTGTCCCATATCCTCATGCACTTCAATTGGAGTGTCCCATATCCTCATGCACTTCAATTGAAGTGTCCCATATCCTCATGTACTTCAATTGAAGTGTCCCATATCCTCATGCACTTCAATTGAAGTGTCCCATATCCTCATGTACTTCAATTGAAGTGTCCCATATCCTCATGCACTTCAATTGAAGTGTCCCATATCCTCATGCACTTCAATTGGAGTGTCCCATATCCTCATGCACTTCAATTGAAGTGTCCCATATCCTCATGCACTTCAATTGAAGTGTCCCATATCCTCATGTACTTCAATTGAAGTGTCCCATATCCTCATGCACTTCAATTGAGTGTCCCATATCCTCATGCACTTCAATTGAAGTGTCCCATATCCTCATGCACTTCAATTGAAGTGTCCCATATCCTCATGTACTTCAATTGAAGTGTCCCATATCCTCATGCACTTCAATTGAAGTGTCCCATGCACTTCAATTGAAGTGTCCCATATCCTCATGCACTTCAATTGGAGTGTCCCATATCCTCATGCACTTCAATTGAAGTGTCCCATATCCTCATGCACTTCAATTGAAGTGTCCCATATCCTCATGTACTTCAATTGAAGTGTCCCATATCCTCATGCACTTCAATTGAAGTGTCCCAATCTCCTCATTGCACTTCAATTGAAGTGTCCCATATCCTCATGCACTTCAATTGAAGTGTCCCATATCCTCATGCACTTCAATTGAAGTGTCCCATATCCTCATGCACTTCAATTGAAGTGTCCCATATCCTCATGCACTTCAATTGAAGTGTCCCATATCCTCATGCACTTCAATTGAAGTGTCCCATATCCTCATGCACTTCAATTGAAGTGTCCCATATCCTCATGCACTTCAATTGAAGTGTCCCATATCCTCATGTACTTCAATTGAAGTGTCCCATATCCTCATGCACTTCAATTGAAGTGTCCCATATCCTCATGCACTTCAATTGAAGTGTCCCATTGCACTTCAATTGAAGTGTCCCATATCCTCATGCACTTCAATTGAAGTGTCCCATATCCTCATGTACTTCAATTGAAGTGTCCCATATCCTCATGCACTTCAATTGAAGTGTCCCATATCCTCATGCACTTCAATTGAAGTGTCCCATATCCTCATGCACTTCAATTGAAGTGTCCCATATCCTCATGCACTTCAATTGAAGTGTCCCATATCCTCATGTACTTCAATTGAAGTGTCCCATATCCTCATGCACTTCAATTGAAGTGTCCCATATCCTCATGCACTTCAATTGAAGTGTCCCATATCCTCATGTACTTCAATTGAAGTGTCCCATATCCTCATGCACTTCAATTGAAGTGTCCCATATCCTCATGCACTTCAATTGAAGTGTCCCATATCCTCATGCACTTCAATTGAAGTGTCCCATATCCTCATGCACTTCAATTGAAGTGTCCCATATCCTCATGTACTTCAATTGAAGTGTCCCATATCCTCATGCACTTCAATTGGAAGTGTCCCATATCCTCATGCACTTCAATTGAAGTGTCCCATATCCTCATGCACTTCAATTGAAGTGTCCCATATCCTCATGTACTTCAATTGAAGTGTCCCATATCCTCATGCACTTCAATTGAAGTGTCCCATATTCTCATGCACTTCAATTGAAGTGTCCCATATCCTCATGCACTTCAATTGAAGTGTCCCATATCCTCATGCACTTCAATTGAAGTGTCCCATATCCTCATGCACTTCAATTGAAGTGTCCCATATCCTCATGCACTTCAATTGAAGTGTCCCATATCCTCATGCACTTCAATTGAAGTGTCCCATATCCTCATGTACTTCAATTGAAGTGTCCCATATCCTCATGCACTTCAATTGAAGTGTCCCATATCCTCATGCACTTCAATTGAAGTGTCCCATATCCTCATGCACTTCAATTGAAGTGTCCCATATCCTCATGCACTTCAATTGAAGTGTCCCATATCCTCATGCACTTCAATTGAAGTGTCCCATATCCTCATGCACTTCAATTGAAGTGTCCCATATCCTCATGCACTTCAATTGAAGTGTCCCATATCCTCATGTACTTCAATTGAAGTGTCCCATATCCTCATGCACTTCAATTGAAGTGTCCCATATCCTCATGCACTTCAATTGAAGTGTCCCCATATCCTCATGCACTTCAATTGAAGTGTCCCATTCCTCATGCACTTCAATTGAAGTGTCCCATATCCTCATGTACTTCAATTGAAGTGTCCCATATCCTCATGCACTTCAATTGAAGTGTCCCCATATCCTCATGCACTTCAATTGAAGTGTCCCATATCCTCATGTACTTCAATTGAAGTGTCCCATATCCTCATGCACTTCAATTGAAGTGTCCCA